>NW_022158011.1:0-138671 GCF_003316985.1 Fusarium coffeatum
AAAAAAAAAAAAAAAAAAAAATAATCGCATGTTTGATGATTGCCAGCAACCCAAGCACATCCCCTGCCATGGATGCTACATCTGACACGAACCGTTAATCTCACTCTCCCGCGCGTAGCGCCGGAACGGTTCATCTCTAATGGTGCACGTAGTATGCATCTTATGCGCATCTTATTCATACTCATGTCTTATTTATGATGCAGGGCGGCGGCACTAGTCAATGCTTCGGAACATCCTTGTGTATATCATGTCATCCGACTTTTATCTCATTGCAAGTTTGGCAGTTTACGTCATGTCGCTTATTTCTTGCCAGTGTTGAGAGGACTGTTGGCATCGAAGACATCAGTGGTGATGAGTTCAGGGTATGTCACATCACCCTGCTTCAGTGCACTATCCATGACTTCCATGATAGCAATACTCTCAGACCAAGGCATCGAGGCGCTCTCCTTCTTTCCATCGCGCAAGCATCGCGCACACTCATCAGCCTCCCAGAACATACCATGACCCCAGTTGTTACGCTTGGGGTCAGTTGGGATCGGGCAGGTCACGACCTCAACCTTACCATTGGCGTCTGAAGCGATCACCTTGTATTCAGTCGGTCGGAATGCAGGACCTGTGACTTGAATTTCGCCTTTGGAACCTTGAATTCGAATCGCAGGGCCGCCGGTGTAATGGCCATCGACGTCTGTTGCTATGCGCAAGGAGGTGGTGGCGATACCAACGCTCTTGTGCTTTGGGAACTGGCAGATGATGCTCGTTGACTCGTCTGCGCCAGTTCGGTATTTGTTGATGGAAGCGACTACGTTAGGCGCCTCCTTATCAGCTTCAGGCTGAACGTGGTACAGAGACTGGAAGACCCAAGTCAAGGAATAAATGCCGAGATCAAGCAGAGCACCACCTGCAAGATCGGGGTTGACCATACGGTTCGAGTCAGGGAACTCAAGGTCGCCGCTATCAGTGTTCTTATTGAATGAAAGGTCGGCTAAAGAAGTGAGTCAGCAACCGCTGAATACCAGAACAAGGCGGAGCGGAAAATTCTTACCAAAGGTTCTATAAACATCACCAATGGCACCGGACTGAATCAATTCCCGCACCTTGATGCTCAGAGGGAAGTATCGTGTCCAGACAGCCTCCATGAAAAAGAGGTTCTTGGCCTTGGCAACCTCATACAGCTTCTTGGTTTGTGCTGCAGTCACGGTCAAGGCTTTTTCGCAGAGAACGTTCTTTCCTGCCTCAAGAGCCAACATGGCATTCTGGAAGTGGTGGCTGTGAGGAGTAGCGACATAGATGATGTTGACGTTGGGATCCGCGACAAGCTCAGCGTAGGAGCCATAAGCAGCGGCTGAAGAAGGGCCATCGATCTTCTTGATGAAATCGCGGGCCCGGTCGACAGAGCTGGAGGAGGCGACTGCGACAATCTCGTGGGTGACGTCGCTAACGTCGCGAGCGGCAGGATCTGTGAGAAGATCCTTGGTGAAGCCTGGTGGTGATGATTAGACTATAATCTGAACTTGATATGAAATTGCAACTCACATTCAGCGATACCTCCGGTAGCCAAAATTCCCCATTTGGCAGTGTAAGGAGCCATGATTATAATCTCTAGTTATGATTTATGAAGTCCGTAATTCACGTACAGCAATTGCCTCAGAAATATGAAGAGTGTAGATTGATCCTTCTCAATGTTTACCAATTGTAGTGACGTGACTTGATCCTTGTGAGCTCCAACCCCTCAGAGCTATGGCGGGGCAGCAACAACACCTCCATAGTCTACCCAATGATATTGACATTCACTGTGGATGAGAGCTACATAATTGCTTCACTTGGCAGATGCGGTAACAAGGCCCGATCTCCCGTTTCCTAGGCTAATTTTGGTAGCTCCGGAGAGATTTGTCCTTTATCTCCTGTCCCATATATGCAAAAGGGAAGTTATCGGTCATGTCTTTGAATTCCCCAGCTTGATATAATGAGCGACCATCTTGTTGTGTTTACGAGATAAGAGCGAAACCCCCCACAAAGAACCCCGCGCTGGAGTGGGGGATAAAGTCGCTGATTCTCAACGTCATTCACTTTTGTGGCAGGTCGGTTTACACCCGTACTATTTCCAGCTCGATATTCCAGAAGTTTAGTATCAGGCAATCAAAAACGATTGACTTTGATACCTATGAACAGAGGTTTCCTATCGAACAAGCTTGGAAAGAGGTACAGAAGCCTTTGAGTTACCACATTAAACTAGATACAGTATCTTGTGAAAGACATCATTCTTTATGAGAATTATGCAGTTCCAAAACACTGATTGGCTGCCTTGCAATATGCTGGTTGTATCCGTACTTGACGCCATATGCAGCCTGTTTGAGGCTCAACATGTCGTAACCAACATCACCATTGTTTGACCTCCACCTCCACCTATCATAATCATCCATACAAGAGCTTTCACCTCACATCATCTCTTCACATTCACATCTATACCTAAAGAAGAGCTATTGACCACTTGCAGCTCAGTTTCAGCTCAGTAGAATCACTTACTATGGCCGCGAAACTTGCCAAGGATCTCACCCTCAAGGGCTCGTCCACTTCTATGCCAAAGCTTGTCTACGGCACGGCATGGAAGAAAGACAGATCAGCAGACCTTGTTTACACCGCTCTCAAATATGGTTTCCGCGGTATCGACACGGCGGGCCAGCCTAAGCATTACAACGAGAAAGGTGTAGGGCAAGGAGTCCAAAGAGCTATCAAGGATGGTATAATTAAGCGCGAAGGGCTATTTGTAAGTTCTCTCGGACCATTCGTAAAACTCAGGTGAGCAACCAATTGATTCAGCACAGCTTCAAACCAAGTTCTCTCCACCAGGCAACCAAGCTGAAAATGCACCTTATGATTTCAACGTGCCTGTCGTGGACCAGGTTCACCAATCTGTGCAGTCCTCACTGAAGTACTTCACCGTCGAGGGCGAGGAACCCTACTTTGACAGCGTGCTCCTTCATAGCCCTTTGCGAACCATGGAGGATACCATCACAGCATGGAAGACTCTCGAGACCTACGTACCCCACAAGATTCGAAACCTGGGCATTTCCAACACCACACTGCCAATCCTCCAAGCGCTCAATGGCGCAGTGACCGTCAAGCCTAGTGTTGTTCAAAATCGCTTCTACCCAGACACGCGCTTCGAGGTGGAACTCAGAGCTTACTGCCGACAGCAAGATATCGCATTCCAATCTTTCTGGACACTTAGCGCGAATCCGAGACTTGCTGTGAGTAAGCCGGTGAAGCTAGTTGCAGAAAAGGCCGGCGTCGAGCCTGTGGCTGCGTACTATGCCCTCGTTCTGGGTCTGGATGGAGTTACAGTTCTGGATGGAACAACGACGGAGAGTCACATGAAGGATGATCTTGAGGGGGTTGAGAAGATTGCATCGTGGGCTGAGGAAAGTGGTGCCGATGAGTGGACTGCTGCTTTGACTGAGTTTAAGCAAAGTATTGGGGATGAATGAGAGTTTCGTTGAATATGGAGGGCTTTGTTCGATGGTTTACTGCATATCTAGGTACATGGTGTATCTTTACCTTGCCGTCTTCTGGGGCTGTATTGCATCAGCCAAGGGGGTATCCTGCAATTGAAAGACAATTCGAGACCGAGACTACTTTTAAATGTATTCATGTGGTGAGGCACTTGAAGATGCCATATCTTTGATGATTTACTCTCGAGTCTTGCACCTCTACAGTACAACGAATTGTTATAACTTTGCCCCCACATAACCTAAGCAACCCTTTTCAAGTATTACACTGTGGTACGACTAGTTGTTGCGCCCATCGAACTACTTGAAAGTTATAGTACCGAGACAAGGCCTGCGGACATGCTGCCACCAGAAACACCTTTTTATGGCGAACATCTGAGAACTGACTTCATTTACGAGTCTCGATAGACCTTGCCTTGACTTGATCGATATATTTGCGGATAAGGTACGACTTTGTCCCATTCGTTGCTATTATTTTCTGTCACAACTCGATCGCTGTCATTAAGGAATGGATAGGCTCTTCGAACTGGATATCTAGCTCCTGCCTCGCGAGGTGTGCTGCCTACCTATCCCTCCCACTCTCAACTACGAACCCCTTGATTCCTCATTTTCTCACTCCCACACATTGTGAATTCAGGTTGGAGATGAGTAAGATCTATCTTTGATCTAGAATATCCACTATCTTCGATATGTGTATGCCCATTACCCTGCTACGAGGAAACACCGAGTCTCAAGAGCCATTCACATCTCAAAAACTGCATCGTTCGTCGCAATTCGCCAAATATTCACATCAACAATGCCCGAAAGAAACATAGGAACGCCGACGAGGGAGAGCAACGATTCAACCCAACTAAATACCGGGGCTTCGCAGAACAAGACGCTGATAACTCCCCCATCTAGCCAAAGCCCAGCGTTTCAAGTAGAGGGACAGCCTAGGAAGAAGAGGAGGAGGAAGGGTAACAACTGGACCCGTAAGAAGCTTCCTTCGCGAACAACAACCCAACACTCGGACCTTTTGTCAGCACCCGCGACGGAGTCCAAAGAAGAAGATCACGGCAATGATGATGCTTCAATGGCAATAGAGTCGGAGGGGGTGGGGGACTTAACTGCAGGTAAGTGATGGAACACTGCCAACAGGTAGGCAGTGAGCGGCCAGTGACAACAGCTGGTACACCATCTGTCAAATTTTGCGAAAGCCTGCTACCTCATGCTTTTGCAGTGACCGCATTGTACTATTGCTCTTCTGTCTTTATTCCCTCCCTCTGTTCTTGTATCTCCCCACCATCTGTTCGCCTTGAGAGTGACCGCTGTCTCCCATAGATGCCGCTTTGTGTTCTTTCTTCACGCAAAACTCGAACATAGTTCGTCGGTTTGTATTCGCGTGACTTGTCGGCTATAATTTACTGACGCTCTCTGCGACAGACTTGATCATGGACATCCGTCGAGCTGCTGTCGCGCGAGACTTTGGCCTAAGGCCTGGTAGAAGCAGTACTTCCCATCCCTTTCCACCACACCCTACGTTGTCTGACTATTCTTCTCCGCAGGCCTGGGCATGATGGATAGACCTCAGTTGCCTACAAAGAGCACCGCTGAGGCCTCTCCTGTATCCCCGGAAAGAAGTCCACCTCCCCATACCACCAAAGCCTCCCCAGTTAGGCCTCCAAGAACAGTGTTCTCAATGATCCCGGCTCCAGAAACTCGAGAAGCAGATCGTGAGGCGACTATTTCACCTACAGACCAACGGGGAGAAAACAGTCCATCCCCACGCAGCAACCTAGCCAAGAGACGCCTCAGCGACGATTCCCAGACCGGCGATGAAAGCCCTATGATTCCTATCCACTTTCCACCCAACCCCATCACCCGGCCTGACCGTGCATGCGACATCTTCTGGCGCAATGCTTGTATGGAAGTCCAACGTCCCGATGGAAGTGTTCATGCGCCTGATATCATCAGGAGACTCATGACCAAAAAGGGAGGGATTGGTCGCCCTTGGCCACAACTTGAAGAGGGTTTAGCAGCAATTGAGGCTATGAAAAAGGATACAATTGACCCTGTCGAGATCTTTCGTCGACAAGAGGAAGAGGAAGCGATCGCCAGAGCAAAAGAGGAGCGACGCCTGGCAAACAAACGTCGATACCGACCCCGTGGCCAAATTGACCGAGAACGAGCGGAACGACAAGCAGCCCTGGCTGCGTTGTTGACAAAGGAGCTTGAGAGTGATGGCGCAAGTGCGAGTCCGTAAGAGAACAGTGAATGATTTTGAGGACTTTGCAAAGAGCTCTTGAGAGAATATCGATACCTGAAGCAAACTCGGGACGACGAACCAAGAATGCAAACATAGCAAGGTGTTGCCTAGTTACAATTCTGCAAGCCGCGAGTCACAGCATTATGGAAGCATTTGGAACTTAAGGTCACTAAGTATGGACTTAGGTTGGCGTTGTTGATCGCACTTTGCCTGCTTTCAACTTTTCCCTGAAGTATTACTGTCTTACAGTAACAGGCACCAACATATCGCAGGCAAGGGGCTTTCGATAAATTAATTTTACATTCTATGATGTTTTTACTTTCGATCAGCCTTCCCATTATCCTTTGCAAACGTGTTTGCTACAATAAAAGGGAAACAAGCTGTCGCCTCCATATAAACCTTGACATTGTCCGCTCCGATCTTAATTTTACCCCATGAGACAGCTTCGTCTGGCCTAGCGCCCGCATCGCTACCGTCGAATTCCTGTGCTGTGTTAATGTAGACAGCCGACTCAGCGCCGTTGCGCATCAAGCATGCGTTTGCGATATGATGTTTGACGATGCCACCCCCTAGAATGATCATACCAGCTCGCTTGGCTCGAACAGCAATCGTGTTAATACGACGGATATCCTCGACCAGATCGATCTTCAACTGCAGAGGTGAGGTTTTGAAAGTGTGAAAGTAGAGCATGTCGCCCAGGCTGCCATCCGTAATCGCAGGGCAAAACACAGGGATGTTGTTCTTATACGCCCAGTAGTAGACGGACCGCTCGTCATTGATCTCCTTACCCAGACGGTGAATCACCTTGGATGGTGTCCAGTTGATTTCCTCTTCTGTGCCCTTGCTGGCTTCTTGTTCCTCGAGCATCTTGTCAAGAATAGGGACGACCCAATCCTCAAAAGCACAGTAGTTGGCATTTGGTACAACGAGGTTGCCGATACGGTTAAGACCCTTGCGACGGAGATCGGCTCCAGGGGTGCTGAAAGAGCCAACATAGGTATCGCCAAGACACTTGATGAAATCCTCCTCGATACCACCAGCAGTGGTGACGATACACGAGACATGGTTGTGCTCAACGAGCCAGCGCAGAACGCCTCGAAGGCCCGACGAGATCAGGTTGGAAGTATAACCCAAGAAGATGGTGGTCTTGTCGCCTGTCTCAGGATCCTTCCACGCACGCTGTAAATTGTTAGCCAGCCTTGCCCTTGATCATGTTAGAAAACTCTGGTAGAGTTCTCCCAGTGGATCACGGCGCACCATGTCGTTGATGATCCTCACAGCTTCACACATGGAAGACGCTTGGAACCCCATGTGGCGCATGCCCTCGAAGAGATCTTCCGCGGTGATGGGACCCTTCAGCTTGTTGAAGTCCAGCTCCTCAACCTTCTGGGCGTCCTTGGGCATCTCCTCGGACTTGACAAGGACGGCCTCTGTGGCCGCCGAGGGTGGGGCATCTGTGTTGGAGGCCATTTTGGTGAAGTTAAGAGTTTGTGGGTTGTGAGTCGTAAGTTTCAAGTCGTAAGTTATAAAATATGGATAGCACAAAATTTGATGGCGAAAGGCTTAGTAAAGACGATCGAGCACTTGATTCGTTCCCAACCTAATAATGAAGGTTCGGATAGCAAGAACTGATTAAGGTTCTCAAAATCAAGTACTCTTAATTTTTGTCTTCTTTGAATCTTCGTCCGGCCGTTGGATTATATTTTTCGAGATTTCTTCCGTGCCGGTCCTCGGCTCCGCATTGGACAGAAACCGGCGGGGTCTGACGGAGCGGAACAGATGGAGGCGTGCATGTAACGCTCCACAACCGAATCTGTCCATTCATGGTCTAGCGTCTGGCGGCAATTCTGGCTCAAGCCCCCACTGGAAACTGGAACTCAAAAGGGAAAGGACACCCTTCATGCCTTCTCATCCACCACTAAGCGCCACGCGACAGTGTGTCCATCCCAATTTGCAGGAGCGATGGACGGGGGTCGCTTACGCTAAGGCCACACGAACTGAGGCTGCACGCCTGAGGCTTGTTCTGTCCTCGATCCTGCAAACCTTCAATCTGCATTCATCCATCGCAAAAGGCACTGTCGCCCTCACGGTGCAACCGCATTCTCATCGCCCATTACTTGTCGCGCCTTTAATATTTCGATACGATATTGCTAATACGTTATACGCCTGTTTCGACTTTTCATTTGATACCCCAGTCGACGGCTCAACCCAACTGCTTTCGTGATTGAGACGCGATCAACGACGACACCTCGAGTTTTACGCTTCAGCTGTTGCCTTAGCAATCACTTACTTTAGGAAGGATAACTTTCGACATCAAGGTTAACCGACGACATCTTTTAACTTGTTAACATTTGTGTTTTGCATCTTGGGTGCATGGGCTACGAATCATAAATACCGGTTCCTGCGGGTTTCCCCGGCCTTTGAAAAATGTAAGATCCAACTATTACATTCTACAACCCGCAGATCCAAGATTATGCGGAAAACTCGTGCAAGAAAATACGGTTCAAAGCGGCGCCGAAGCCGTTCGCCTCCTTTTCAACCTCCTTCATGCTGACTATCTACATCGTCCAGGGCCTCCAGATACTCGCGTTATGAACGATCCAGATCGCCGCGTGATCGTTCACCTGACCGGTTTGACAGAAACGCACAATATCCAGATGGCGATAGACGCCGACCATCCGAAGCTCGAGCAGGTAATGGCGGGTTTCCCCCAGGTCGCGACTTTGGCGACCCATTACGGCGCGAGCCCCCTCGCGGCCCTAAAGCCTTGATTGATGCGCCTAGTGGGCCACGTGGTGGAGGATTCGGCGGCGAATTCAGAGGAGGCCGAGGTCGAGGGCGTGGTCGCGGATGGTCTTCAAGAGACGATAGTCGAGACCGGGGTCGTGACAGGGAAATGGACTTTCGTGATCGTTATCGGGAGGATCGAAGCCGCGAACGTGATCGCGACAGGGACTGGCGCGAAAATCGAGACTTCCGTTCACGTCGTTCTCCTATCGGCCGCGCAAGATCCCCTACACGAGACTTTCGAGACAGGGACCGCGATGGGCCTCTGGGCGTAGACGCAGATAGGTCTCGGCGCGGCTCTCGAGACGGGGGCCCTCCTTCTGCGGGATCTTCATCATCTGACCCCCAGTTCAACATGGGACCCTACCCTCGAGGCGGGGGGTTTCATCGAGGACGTGGGCGAGGAAGGGGAGACTGGTCCTCAGAACGAGGTCGTGGAAGAGGTCCTTATATGGACGATAGGGGAGATCGCTATCCACGCAGTCGGTCTCAAGAGGGTCGCTGGGGTAGGGATCGTGATGACAGAGACCGGATGGATCGAATGGATCGTTATGCTGACCCAGATACCCGACGTGATATCCGAGACGAACGCGGTGACCCCCGGGATCGCGAACTGTTCCGAAACAAGCTGGAAGCTCGCGCCAACGCTGGCCATGATTCAGGACTTTCTAGTAAGGAGGTATCACCGCCTCCTGTTGCGCCGCACGCTCCAACTTTTGCATCTTCAGCTAGCCGGGGACTGAGTGTGGGAGAGGGATATGTTCCTGCCAGTGCTGCTGCTAAAATCCCACCAACCGCGCCCAGAGCTTTCGGTGATCGGCCTCCGTCTGCTGGACACGATCCAAATATGCCCCCAATGGGCATGGGTAAGACAATGATGCATGACGGTCCTTCCATTCCAGTCGGCCCTCGAGCTCAACAACCTCCTCCGCCCCGGCCTTCCAGCAAACAATGGATCAACCCCAATCTTAAAAAGGCACCTGATTCGCCAAAGATGATGAGATCGTCGAGCTTTGTACAACAGCGACCGGCTTTGCGACGTGGTAGCTCCCAGTACGATCATTATAATGAGGATGATAGACGACCGCGTAGTAGCGATGCAAAGTCTGAGACTCACTATGATAATCGGGCTCGATCGAATTACAGTGCAGAGCCAGGAGAGATTACTGTGAAATCAGAGAGGGAATCTCAATCCGCCAGAGCATCAATCGACAGAGATACACGACCTATTAATGCTTCTAGGCGAGACTCTTATCGCTCTGGCCCATCACCTACTATGGAGAGCATGCCCAGATTCAGCCAAGTATCCGATGAACGCATTAGAGAAATGAGGGAACCACCGAGAGAACCCCCCAAAGAAGCTCCTAAGCGGAAGCGTGTTCGACCAAATCTAAAGGTGGTAAGATTCGAAGTGCCTCCTAAACCAGCGGTTGTGGAACAGAACTCAGAATCCGACGATGACGACGACATGGCCGACTATTTTGATATGGAGATCGGGAAAACGGAAGCTGAATTGAGTAAGCTTGAGAAGCCGAAACTGCCAACTCAAGTAATGGCTCGATTTGCAGCTTTATCCCATGGGTCCATGGTCAAGATTGTTGGGGAAGGGGAAGGACTGCTCAAGATGGTCGAAGAGCTTCCCGAGGCAGCGAACAGGCCTATAATCGAGAAGATTGATAAGCCCACGCCCGCCGAAAACGAGAAGCCGGACGTGGAAATGACAGATGCCCCTGAGAACGCCAACCAGGTCGAGGATGGGCAACCAATGCAGGAAGCCTCCACAGAGCTTGAGCCCGACCAGTCGATTCATGTCAGAAGATCGGAGGAGCCTACGGAAGAACCGACCCGCAAAACATTGTCCGATGCCACTGAGGAAACAACCGAACAGGCTAGCGAACAGCCAGACGAAAAGGCAGTCGAGAAACCTACGGAGAAACCTACCGAGAAGCCCAAGGAGAAACCTACCGAGAAGCCCAAGGAGAAACCTACCGAGAAGCCCAAGGAGAAACCTGAAGAGAAACCCGAGGAGAAGCTCGTCGAGGAGCCAGCCGAGAAGCCAGCCGAGGAGCCACTTGAGAAGCCAGTTGAGAAGCAAGTCGATGATTCCGAAGAGCGTTCTGGCGAAAACCCAGATCCAAAGCCAGACTATCCATCTAATGGTCCGGTTGCGAAGTCCAATGATAACCCCGTCGAAAAGTCAGACGGAAAGCCCATCGAGAAGCCCATCGAGAAGTCTACTGAGACGATTGCCGAAAGTCCTGCTGAACAAACTGTCGTGGATCATGCCCAACAACAACCTCTTGAACAGAGTATCGTCCAAGAACCTGTCTCTTCAGGGCCTGAACCAAAAACTGAAGAAATGGACATCGATGAACCTCCCATTACCGCTGAGCCGGAGACTCCCGTACCCATGACAGATAGAACAGTCAAAGACCCCGTTCCTACAACACTCGAAACTACCGCCAAAGAACTTCCTCTTGAGCCTGCCAACACAAGCGACACAGCTTTGCAGACAACAAACGGATCCGGACCAGAGAAATCTACAGAAGACAAGCCGAGTGAGATGCCTGTGGATGCTCATGACGAAACATCTTTACAGGTCCGGACCGAAAAGCCAAGCGGGACTTCTTCAGGTGCCGACCTAGGAAAGCGCAATGAATCAGCTGTGGGGACTCAAATCGAGAGTTCTGCAGAATCTCGAATTGAACCTTCCGCGGAGAATACTGAAACCATTGTAGGCAGGCACATTCCGAGCGAAGACACACCCGTTGCCGTCATTGCGCCCAATGTTGTTTTACAAACAACCGAGACAGCCTCGAAGCCGCCCAGCACACCATCGCAGGTCGATGACGACGAAACCGAGTCTGAAGATGACTCGTTCATGAACCTAGATACTGTTCGGCAATACATGACTACGCCGCCCATCGATAGTCTTCCCGATTTTGGTTGCAAACGTTGGGACAAGGACAAGGATTTTCTGCACACCATTGAACCAGACTCGATTCTGGACGACTTTGTTCTCCAGCACTTGGACCAAATGCATCTAGAAAAGTCTGCGGAACAGGACCATGACAAGAAGATCTACTCGGGCAACTACCATCGCTACTTGGACTTTACCTTATCAAACGACCCTGCCGCTGTAAAGAGCCGTGGAAAGTTCTCGGTCTCAACGGGCATTGAAATCACTGGCACAGTGACCCCTGAGCCAAAACACGAAGGAAGCGGTCGCGGGCGTCGTTTCGCAACTGAACGAGATCTGGAACGAGTTTTGCAAGCATCCATGCGAGAGGACGAAGAGCGTAGAGAGCGTGAGCTCAGAATGCAGCAAGAAAAGTACCGCACAGACAAGGAAGCTGTTATCCCAGACATGATCTGGACTCAGGAAGAGAAGGACAATACCAACTATATTGACAAGAGTGGATACACACCTGTCGATCGACTGGTATCAGCATGGCGTGTTTTGCCTCCGGTCAATAACTTCACCGAGGAAGAAGCGAATCTGTTCGAGAAAAGATACTTGGAAGCACCCAAGCAATGGGGCAGAGTTGCAGAGGCAATTCCCCATCGCGATTTCGGTGCTTGCATCCAGTATTACTACATGAACAAGAAGAACCTCAACCTGAAAGAGAAACTCAAGAAGCAGCCTAAGAGGCGCAGAAAGGGCAAGGCAAAGCAGCGGTCCAGCGCATTGGTGTCAGAGCTGGGCAACGGCGATGGCGAAACGGAGGAAAACCACGACACAGGAGAGAATGGCGAAAGGAGACGACCACGACGAGCGGCTGCGCCTACTTGGAATTTCGAACAGCCTCCAATCGACACGGAAGCATCAACACCCAATGCTACGCCTGGCAGACGCGGAGGGTCTGCAAAGGTTGATCATCCCGAGAAGGTGGACGGAAGAAAGAGACGGAGAGGCCCGAAGGAGAAGGAGCCTAAAGCACCAAAGGCGAACCAGACGTTGGCTGCAGCGCCAGGGCCAGCGAAGGGACGCTCGAGGTCCAACTCAAGAGTACCCAATACAGATGGCTCCTCCACTCCGCTGCCGCTTGCCGAGGGTCATCGTCTACCAACTCAGTTCGAGCAGCACCCAGCCGGGATCCAGCCTCCTTTTACCGTACAGCAACAACCTATTCAAACTCTCGAACGTCCTCAACCAGCTGCGCCCTCATCCATCTCCGAGGTCATGGCAGCACCTTCGCTTCGACCCGACCCCCCACCTCAGCCTGCAATGGCCACTTTCAACTTGACTCATTCCTCATCATCATCAGAGCGTAAAGCACCGACCCAAGCATCCAGTTATTGGAGTGTGTCTGAATCTAATGACTTCCCACAACTCCTGTGCTCGTTCGGCTCGGACTGGACAGCTATTGCAGCCCATATGGGTTCTAAAACCGCTGTCATGGTAAGCCCAGTGTTGTGCAATCGCCAAGTATTACCGCTAACAACGAAACAGGTTAAGAATTACTTTGTTCGTCAAAAGGACCAGGGCAAAGCCGAATGGGAGGGACTCGTTCGAGAAGCTGAGAGAAAGAAGCTGTCCGGTGAGAAGCTTCCTGAGCCTCCTCAACCATCCACAGGAGGGCGAGGAAGGCGATACGACAGCTCAGCAGCTGCTTCTCGACCTCTAGCTGTTGCTCCTGGGATTGAAATGCACAACGAAGCGCCACAGCCTAAGATGGAACCCGCTGCTCAACCTCCCCGCAATCAACCATTCTCGGGCTTTGGAGGAGTTCCTATTGCTCAGGCTCCTGTTCAACAGCAACCACTTGTCCAATCGCAACAGCCTATGGCCATGAGCCAACACCCTGCAGCTCAGCCTGTTGCTCAAGCAATGTCTCCTGGTCCAAGGCCCTTGCAAGCCCCTGTTCAGCAGTTTAGACTAGGAGAACGCGAACCCGCAGCACGCGTTCCACTTCCGCAGAAGGCCTCCTCCAGACCTCCTGTCACCGAGCCACGAGAGCAGCGGCCTCTGGCTGCCGCACAACCACTGCAGCCTTCTCGAAACGAGGCTGCCATGAGGAACGAGGCTGCCATGAGGAATGATGCTGCCATGAGGAATGATGCTGCCATGAGAAATGAGGCTGCCATGAGAAACGAGGCTGTCATGATGGAACATAATGCCCAGGTGGAACGTCAGAAGATGGAGATGCAGATGCGAGAACAAGAACAGCGCGAACTAGCTCGCCAGTCGGAACGACAAACTCTACGCGTCAAGCAGGAGCGCGAGATGACACCACAGCCTCATCACTACGAGCCGTTTGGGCATCACCGTCAACAAGGAAGTCTTGGCGGCCAACCACTGTCAAGACCGCCACAAGAATCCGGACGTCCTTCTTCCTATGGCCAACCTGTACAGCAGCAGCAGGCTCCCGTACAGCCAGTGCGCAATTTGATGGGTGAACAACCGCAGGTGCGATCGCCTCAAATGGGCACACCTACCAGCCGTCCCGTATCTTCTCTTCAGCAACGACCATCGTCGGGCTCCATGCACGAACCATTCGGCTCAGTAACACCTCAGTCTGGCACCCCGGTCCAAACTCCAGCAGCAGCACCGCCTCGCCCACCAGAGCCTCGTAAGGGAGGTCTTAACATCATGTCGCTGCTCAATGACGATGATCCTCCTCCCCCACCCAAGCGAGTAAGCGATGTAACAAGCACCCCTACGCGGCCGTCGCCCACTCCTCCACCTCAAACTAGCATGAGCGGCCGTCCACTTCCCGGGCCAGCACCACCATCGCAAATTCGACGTGGAGAGCCAGAATCATACTCACCCTTTGCTCGAGGTACGCCGGCAATGCCACCTCTCAAGCCAACCTATGCAGATTCTCCTCAGCCTTCACATATGGGCAGCTCGAGAGCATCAATCGGAGTATCGCACGAAGCCGCCGCAGAAAGGGACTATTACAGACAGAACCCATATCAGTCTGCTAACCACAGCCGGACGAATTCACCGCAAAGTGGCCATCGCTATCCTCCCTCAGGCCCTCCTCAGTATCAGAATCAGGGTTATCCAACATCATATGCCTCCACAGGCCAACCGGCGCATGCTGGATCGCCAGGTGGACAGTATGGTCACCATCCATCCTCTTCTCGCTCGCGAGAAGTTCCCCAGAGTGGTCGTGAAGCTTCATGGCCGCCACCAGCACCTCATCAAGCTCCTCCCAGCATGCAACAGCCCGCTGGTTGGCCCTCGCAACCACCCCCAAACACATCGCAACCACCACCTCAGCAACAGCAGCAGTCATGGCCTACGCAACACCCTGCGTCCAAGCCTCAAACGCCGGCACCTTCCTGGGCCCCATCGCAACCACCCTCCCAGCCACCACCTCAGCAAGCTCACCATATGCCTATGAGAGATGATGGGCGAAGTCCTTACTACGCAGGTGGAGCTAGCATGCCACCGCAGCAACATCAAATGCAGGGTCGATATCCGCCTCCAGGTTCGCGTGGCCCAGAACCCGTGCCCCCACCTACACAAGCATATCCCCGATATGCCTCCACCCCTGGTCCCGGGCAACCTCGAGATCCTAGAGAGATGCCTGCTCGCAGCTTCACTCCCATGGGCTATGATGGACGTGGGCCGCCCCCACCAGGAGCTTCTGTATATGGCCATGACCCACGCGATCCTCCGCCAAGGGACCCAAGGGACATGATGAGAGGTGCACCGAGACCAGAGTATGAGAGACATCCTCAGGATCACTACAGAAGATAGGTCATCAGCCAGTTGTCGAATGGCATGTAGATGCTGGGTATTCGTGTGGAGTTAGGCGCAAGCAAAGACGTTGATAGCTTTCTTTATGGTGCATGGTTGGGTTTATCATGTAAAACATGTTTATTTAACAACAGTTGTCGTTTTGTTTAATCTTGCATGAAGCAGAAATACAATATTCAGAAATTAAGAACTTGCAGAGATTCCATTGAAACTGAAGCCCTTTTGTTTTTGCCCTATGACTTCTGCTCAATTACCCCATGCCTTGGTCCCTATTGTATCATGACAAGTGACCCCACTAACTAAAAAGTATGTACGCCATAAGTAAACAACCCCACCAAAACCAAGACGCGCCAACCGGCGTTAAATTCAACGACAACCTTACACAAACTTCAAAGATAATCGGAAACACTCGTATCATGGCTTCCCATTCAAGATCCGCATCCGCTATGGGCGGTCATGAGAAGACTTACTTCGAACAACAACGTGAAGCACTGATTGGCGAGATTGCAATGGCAAGTTACCCCCTGATCAGGCACTACAGAACAGCTATTAACAGTCAATCCGCAGAGTTTTGAGCATGTCCTGGCCAACATCAACAAACTAAACAGATCCCTCGAGGCAGTCACCGCGGTACAACCAATCCCTCTTTTCGCATTCCTGGAGCAGTTGAGCTAATGAGTTCATGCAGGTCGGCAACGAATTTTCTTCGGTCGAGGCGCTTTGGTCGCAGTTTGAGAACGTCATGGGCAAAGATGAAAAGGCTGAGGGCGAGACAGGACAGGCTGATCAGACCGAGCGACCTGATGAAACTATGGAGGGAGATACGACGGTGAAGCATGAGGGCGCTTGATAGGGATTGGAAGGTTGTTGATTTGATACCCCGTGGATAAAACACATGAATGAATGAATTACACATGAAATACTACAAGCACAAAGTACCAAATGCATAGATTCTGTAGGTTTAGATTCTATAAAGAAATCGTGTATTACTGTTATCAACACATGTATCTATTGCTTGCACAAAGAGCTGTAAAATATTTTGTTCCGTTCTTTTGTCTATCTATCTATATTTCTCTGCTTCCTATCTTTGCTGTACAATCTGTGCAAAATAAAATAAAGGTTCTTCTCTCAATGGTATATTATACAAGCAGGACTCAGAACCAGGATAGCAAATCTTTCTCAAAGACCAGCTCGTAGATGACTCCAATCACAAGATCGACCAAAATCTATAAAAGATGGGCTTACAGTTGTTCATCGTGGCCCATAGGGCTCGCCACGTTCGGTATCGTACTTCATTCCCATTCCACCAGCTCCCGTCTGGTCTAGCACCGGTTCGCGCGGCAGCTTCATATATTGAAAGTAAAACGAAAAGCGTATCATCTAGGCGCATGCGCTGGGACTCTGGCGTCTTAGCCGGTCGCTATAATAGAATATTCAAGGGACAGGTATAGAAATCAGAACGTTCGTCACTGCAATAATCGGTGGGCGCGGACATTCGCTGCTCCAATGGTCTACCAACATTCGGCTTATCGTTAGCCTCAGATAATATAAAGGACAAGGTAGGGGATCGCTCGCAATCCTGAAGATCAGTCGATCTGGGGCCATCTGCCAATTAATTCTGTGACCAAGACATAGGATCCAAACAAGCGGGGTATCCTTGGGTATCATAGGACTTCGTCAGGTGTAAGTCGTAATTCGTATATGTTTTCTTTTTCTTTTTCTTTTTCTTTTTCTTTTTGTCTTTTCTATGTTGTCGCTGCCCGTATCTGCTGTTGCAGGTACTTCGCCATGGTCATCGCCCCTTGAGTAGATGACATGGATTAGAAAAAGATATCGCTCGGGTTCTCAGGCTCAAGATCCTCGTTGGTCTTAGCCTTGGGGCCGTAGTATTCGGAGGCGCCGTAGGAGTCGGGACTCTCTGGCTCAGCGAGGTCACGACGCTCGACCTGGCGGATGTCGATGTTTTCCTCTCGCTCGGTCTTCTTTATGAGTTCCATAGCGTCGACAATGTTGTCCGCACGTTGATATCCGAGAGCTTCGGTGTTTCGGTGGATGCTTTCCTCCATCTCGTCGTAGCTGCGTTGAAGGTATCTCACGCATCGTTGGGCATCGTCGGCCTCCTTTTTTACCATCTCGGAGCGGCGCTGGACTTCATTAAGAGCCCTCTCGAAGTGGCGACAGACTTTTCGGACGTAGCGGCGCTTAGCGGCTTGAGCCTCTTCGGTCTCGAGAGCTTTCTTCTGGCGATAAAGGTAAGTAACTCGTTCGGCGCGATCACATTCGTCTTCAATGAGTTCATTACGAGTAAGTGAAGAAAGAACCTGTGAGTGTAGGGTCTCCTTGGCTGTGTTCGCGAAATCCATAACCATGATATACTCGTTCCAATCTACCTTCGCCTGTTCAGCATCGCTACCTCGAACTGGTGGGCAGTCGGGATGTTGCAGGGCAAACACGGTTTCGACCTGGAAGCTGGTGTTAGTATCGGGAGCTGTGAGCAAATGGGGGCATACTTACCATGGTGGGGAAATGATCAAGCTCGGAGAGGGAATCGTCGTTCACTTCGATGGAAGGGGTGTCCTCGAAGAACTTTTCGGCAGCTTCGTCACGTTCCATGTCATTTTCATGTTCACGGATTTGATTAATCCAGGCACGTATACCCGCAGCGCCTTGGCGACCTATAAAAGTCAGTAATGTTAAGTAGGGGATTGCATATACTTACTGCAGAATCGCTCGGGACTCTTCTCTCGAACCTGTTGGAGTGACTTAAAGAAGGCGGAGTATTGCTCATTCTCAAGGTCCTTCAGAGCAGCCGTAGTCAGAGGCGCGTTAGGAAGAACGTTGTCAGTGTCGGAGCTGGTGTCTGTGTTGGTTTCGGTATCGGTATCGGTTTCCAATTTGATAACAGACAGATCATCGGGCTTAGGGGCGATTTCGTTGCCCTGGTTGACTAGTTGCTCATCGTGAGGGACCTCGATGGAGGGGATAGCAATGTCTTCAGGCGTAAGGACTTGGTCTTCGAAAGTCTCTTGGTTAGGGGTCGTATTAACGGTCAGATGTCCCTGGGCCTTGTTGCTAGATCCGTTTGTGCTCTTGGAGAGGTCTTCGTCATGGCGCTGCGACTTGTTTTCCTCGGGTTGAAGTTCTTTCGGGGGCTGCTTGAAATCTTCAGTCATTTCACGAAGCTGGCGCTGTTCGTCTTCTTCATAAAGTGACGGCTCAGACTCAGGAAATTTGTCAGTTCGATCAATGCCTTGGCGATCGTAAATGCCCTTGATTCGCTCTATGCACTGGCGGTGGCGTGCGAAAGCCTACAAGCTATTGTTAGATACGCTTGACTAAATGATTTGTGTCGCAGTGACATATTTGACTTACTTGCGACTCGGTTTCAATGGTAGGAACATCGTGAGCTTCCTCGTCGCCCACAAAGGAGGAGTTTTCTAAGGGTGGTCAGTGAGGGCTAACCTGGTACATATAGTGAGCCTACCTTTGATTCCCTCCTTAGAATCATGATTGCCCTTGGATCTTCGCTTGGGGTTGTAGATGGAATCACAGGAGCCTAGTCATGTTAGCAAATATTCAGCAAACAATATGCAAGCAATGTCCCCCGAGTCTCTTACGTGGCATAAACTTACAATGGGAGAGTGATCGTCCAAAGTTCAGTTGCATAGCTGGTCTTGGTGCGAGGTCTTCGACAGACTTGTCAAAGTCGGGGAAATTGGTTAGTTGCTTACGATAAGAAACGAAGTAAGGTGCTCCGGCTTCATTGTCATCGGGGAAATTAAGAGCTCCAGAAAAGTTTCTGAATAACTCGACCATAGCATTGTCTGGTTCGGGGGGGTTCCACTGGACGGTAGGATGGCTATCAGCGGTAGTCCTGTCAAGAGATCATTAGTTTTGTTATTATTGTTAATGGAGTCAGGATAAAAAGCAAAAGCTTACTCGTTCATGTTGACATCATCATTCTCTGAGTCGTGAAGCTTTGCGCTCTTGCGGCGAAGTATAGGCCGTCGCGACTCGGCAGCCTGCTTAGTAGGCTGCTTGGTAGCCGACTTCTTCTTAGCGAGTTTTCTGACTTTGCCAATGATGGAGAGGATTGAAGTGACGCTCTTGGATCTCTTCCTCTTCTTTTGCTTCGGGTCAGCGCTGTTGTTGTCTATTTCCCCAACGACGGAAGTGGTGAGTAGAGCACCGCTGCATTCGATTGGCGGCTGGGGCAGTTCTCTAGCAGGCTCAACATCAAAAGACACGGTCTTGCGTCGCTCGGTCTTTTGGGGAGTTGGCTTTCGTTCTTGATCGGAATCAGTTCGGTTTTCTACTGCGCTGTCATTGAAGACTGCTCGTCGAATGATGACAGTACAGGTTGTGTTGATAGAAACATCATCGCCATCTGGAGAACCACGACCACCAGTGTTCTCTGGGACGGTGGCAGTAGCCTCGGGTCCGCTCTCACTATCTTGAGCGGCCATCAAGAATGATCGGAAGGCCGCTGTCTCGTGATAATCCGGCTCTTCGCCGATAGTTTCGAGAACGTGGGGAACGTAGTGGCTCGTTGGCGCAGAGCGAGCTCGCTTATGAAGCTTGTTGCCGGACTTTGTATTAAAGATGGCGTACCAACTTGACTTCTTGGCGTGTTCTTCGTTATGCGCGGTGGTAGGCTGTTCAGCTGTGAGAAGATCGAGGTCAGACATGCGAACAAGAGGATAGGGTAACAAAGGAGCCAGAGTGCTATACTCACCGTTCATGTCAGAATCGCCGCTTGATTTGTCATTGTGAAAGACACCTTCGAATGAAATATCAGTACATGGGTTCAGTTTGGTGTATTCTCTTTTGATAGGGGCTTCGAAGGGCGTTGAACTTACTTCGTAGTTCGGCAGTCGCCTTGTGATAGAGCTTCTGGAACTTCGCTTCGTTCTTAGAAGGTTGAGCTAGAACGGTGTTAACAACATGCGATCCCATTCATGACTGTTATTACAGTCACTCGACTTACATTTAGAAGATGAAACATGAACGCCTTCATCATCGCGGTGGTTGTCGAGGAAATTCGCCATCCACAGGTTACTGCCAAGGGCAGCGGGAAACGACGCCGAGCCCTGCATCGTGACAGCTCGGGTCTCCAAAAGCTTTAGAAGCAACTTCGTATAGCAAAGTAATAGTAGAAGGATGATAAAGCTAACGTTGGTGAAGGTATGTAAGATGAAAGGTTACAAAAGTGGTGGGTGGAGTTGTTGTTCAGGAGGAAAGGAGAAAGTGTGTGAGGGAACAAGAGAGACAATGATAACCGTGAACAATAGAGGGATAATAAACTAGAATACTGCGTTAGCACTGGCTGGCAGCTTGGGAACAGGAGAACGATGGCAACTGGCACAGCAGTGCCAATACCAATAAAGATTCTGGCAGTGCCAGTGCCAGTGCCAGCACCAACAAGACTATGGCAGTGCCAGGGCATCTTCATAACAATACCATTTTCAGTCACACAATTGGCACAGCAGTGGATAAATTATGCGTCTTAATGATGATAGTACAATACATAATACGAGCGCTCGCTCGTAGCCGTAGACTCCTTTTCCCTACCCTCGCCATATTAACCAGTAACTGGCCCATAGCAGCTAACCGACAATAAACCACGCCTAAATATTATTTACATACCCACAATGCAATGAATCTTCTACTCTCTTATTTCTTCGCCTTAGCTTTAGTACCAGTGGCCTTGGCCTTGGCTCGTCCTCGCTTGGGCTTGTCTTCCTCGTCGTCGTCGTCAGCAGCAGCCGCCTTGCTTGTCTTCTTTGTAGCTTTCTTGGCTTTTGGTTTCTTGATGTACTTGTCCTTCTTGAAGTCTATTTCGTCGTCGTCTTCATCTGCTTCAGGTGCCTCAACAACTTCAGCAGCGTCGTCGTCTTCAACGGCCTCCTCGAGGTCAGGGACTTCCTTAGGTTGAGCCTTCGGGGCGGTGACATTGCTAGCCTTCATAAAAGGGATAGGATGGCTCATCGCGTTGTATCTGTAAAGATTCATCAGTTTCGTGCTAGAAAATGCATAGGCGGTTTACTTACGTCCTAGTGAAGGCAGCCTTAGTCTTCGTCTCAATCTTGACTCGTTCCTCACTCATTGTTCCAACGCCGAGTTCCTGGACGGCGTCAAAATCTTCTCGGGTCAGGAAGTAGCTATCCATAAGATCGATGACTTCTCCCACGCCATCTACACCTTGATTCTGAAGTCGATCGACAAGCTGTGTCCACAGTATAGGCAGGTACTGCTGGCGAATCTCGTTATGGTCGCCAGAAGATCGAAGGCGCATGTGAGAGTGAACTTCTCGAATAGATCTGCCAAGTCTTCCGTACTTGCTGTTATTGCCGAGCCAGGATGTAAAGTTGGATCCCATAAGTTGACCCGCGATGAAGCTGGCTGGGCGAACCGTACTGAAGACAGCATGTGTGGGCATAAGACTCCACTGCTGCTGAGGTCCATGAATCATGCGGTCAACCAGATCTCCATCACTGATGCTCTCTGCCGCATTATCGAACAGCTCAAGAGCTTTGAGGTTGTGCTCACGTTGAGTGCACCCCTTCCCGTTGAGAGCCATAGGCTTTGTTCGAAGATAGTTTTCCTGGATCATGAGATAACTAAATTCGTGGTCATTGAAGTAAAGCTCAATTTTGTCGTTGAGTGTCGATTTGCTCGCAGGAGTGAAAAGACCACCAGCTAGCATCTTCTGACAGATATCCCATGGCTTGAGGATGACATGCTTCTCCCAGGCCTTCGACATGGCCTTGCTTTGGTCATAGTCCATACTTGTCTGGTCCAACTTCGCTGTGGAAATCATGTTGATAATTTGTCGGATATCTTTGTTGCTCCCTTCAATAAGCGCATCCACCACAGCAGGTGGGAGTTTGAGGCCTTCTCTGTGGCAAATCGTCATGATGCGGGATCGGACCTGGTCAACAGTCGGACGATTGAATCGAATGTCGAATGCGACATGGTCAAAAGGTTTCATCTTTGGGAGTTTTCGTTCGTTACAGATGAGAATAAGAGGAATTTCAGTCTTCTTGCAGAACTTGGCCAAAGCGCCGACACCTCCACGATCACCTGCAGACATACCATCAACCTCATCCATGATAAGGACAATCTTCTTCTTGGTCGCATCAACATTCTTGCCATCTCCAGCAAAGTATCCGAGAAGTGAAGTATTGTTCATCACATCACTCACACCGTTCTCAACGAGCTTCTTGCTTCGAGAGTCACTGGCATTGCTCTCCAAAACATCGTAACCTTCCAGGTTGGCAGCCAGGTGGGCAGCTGTCGTCTTTCCGATTCCAGGAGGGCCAGAGACGATGATAGCGCGCTCGCCACCCATCCCATCCGCGCCTCGTCGCTGAAAGTTATATTTCTTGTTTTTGGGCCAGTTTCTGAGCCATAGCTGGATCTTTTCGACCTGGGCCTTGTTGCCACAGATATGGCTGAGCTGCGTTGGTGCATACTTAGAGGTTAGTAGCTGTACAGGAGGAGCTGCCGCGGGTTTTGCAGGTGCCCCCCCAGCGGCTGCAGCCTTCTTTGCAGCCTTTGCAGCCTCAGCTTTGCGGGCTTTCTCTTCGGCTTCCATTTCGGCAACTTGTTTCTTTACTTTGTCTTCGTCGGCCTTTTTCTTCTCTTGGGCCTTCTGAGCCCCTTTGCCGCCTCCTCCAAATGCAGGAAGCTTGCGAATCAAGTCGAAAAGTCCGTTTTCATCAATCGTCTTGATGCCATGAGACTTAATTTTTGCTAGCTTGCTTGGGCCAGCGTCTTCTCCAAGGACCACAAAGCTTGTCTTGCTGCTCGGTTGGCCAACAACTTTACCACCATATCTCTTGACAAGTGCCTGTCCATCATCACGGCTGATACTCTGCAAGACACCTGTGAAGACAAAGCTCAGACCGGCGAGGCACTCTTCCTCGCCCTCAGGGAGCTCGACTGAGCCTGAAGCTGGCTGGGCAGCTGCGTTGCCGCCTCCAAACGCATTCTTTTTCCAATCGAACTTGGCATCGGGATCCTTTGGTGGTGGCGTGGGAGCCCGAACAGTTGCAACACTTTCAAGGATATCTTTGATCTCGGCATCTTCTGGTTCGTCGGCCTTCTTTGCTCGGGGAGCTCGGGGTTTGGCTGGAGCTTTTGATTTGGCAGTGGTAGTCTTCTTGCGAGGAGCCTCTTCTTCTGACTCTTCCGAATCCTCGAGAGGTGACTTTCGTTTCTTGCTGGCAGCAGCAGGTTTTACGTCGTCGTCGGAATCTTCTTTCTTGACAGCAGCCGGACGGCCTCGTGTAGCTATTCGCTTGGGTTTGGGGAGGACCTCTTCCTCGGACTCATCCTCTTCGTAGTCGTCATTCTTGCGCTTGCTTCGACCTTTAGCATCCGCTGCAAAAATATCGCCATCCTCTTCATCTCCGTCATCCATGTACGCATCAGAATCTCGATCAGCTGCATGATTGGAGTGAGAGGTCGTAGTTTTTCGTGTAGCCATTTTTCCATTCTTCGCTGGTGCTGAGGGTTTCGCAGCCGCAGCCTTTCCTCGGGGACTCGATCGAACCGGAGCTTCTGCTTTAGCTGCAGGCTTTTTAGGTGTTGCCGATTTGGTAGATTTACTGGTCTTGTTCGAAGCAAAATAATCGTCGGCGGATATAGCGACGCCTTTAGGTTCGTCATCCCTTTATAAAGTTAGATGGGAACCAATTGGTAGGATTTAAGGTGAGAGCAAACTTGGCTTTTTTCTTGGGGGCGGCTTTAGCTGCTGGTTTCTTTACTCTATTTTGATGTTAGACTTAGTAAACAAAGAACATCAAGATAACATACTCTACTGGCTCCTCGTCATCGTCTTCGCTGTCTTCAACAACTTTTCTTCCCTCTATACTATGGTTAATACACTTTCAGAATTAAACCATAAATGAGATAACTTACTTGTACGCTTGCTCTTGGCCAGCTCCTCAGCTTTTCTAGGAGCTGGTTTCGGAGCACTACCACCCTTTGGCCCAAAGAAAGAACGAATGTCAGAAGGCATTTTGAGTGATGATGGATGCTTCAATGCTGATCGAAGAAGCGCATCGACACTTTTTGTGCCTTTTTGGTGATGTTGCCTGGGTGAGAAGTGAATGCGTGAATCCTAGGCAATCAGGAGCAGCCTAGAACTTCATGTCTAGTGACGTGCACGTTAGCTCCTTCTGGACGCGAATCTGACGCGAGGTGCGTGACTTCCATCTAAAGTGGTTCGCAGATGTGGAGGCCTTGTATATCAGGCCACTTCAGCCCACCTTAGCCCACCTTCGGCATCGGGGAAGATTTTCTAGAGCTCCGTTGTTCGAGGCAGTTCAAGTCAACCTCCGACCGCCGAGATGAAGCCCACGAGTACGTCGGCATTGCTCAATGCCTTCCAGGGCTTGAGGTTATGCACCTCTTCACCTTTGAGACAACTTCGTGCGCCCCTCCAGCAATCGTCTAAGACTCTCGATGCGACCCGACGACTCCAAAATGTCCGAGCCTTCTCAACAACCTCATCGATGCTGGGCAGCTGGCTGGAACCCAATTTGAACCGAAAAAAGAAGATGGCCAAGGGACGGCCTCGTGTGGCCACGGGTGGTTCTACCAAGGGTACGACAGTTCTCTTTGGCGAGTATGGTCTCAGAATGACGGATCACCACCGAAGAATCAGCGCAAAGCAATTGAAGATGGCCGAGGACACGATTAAAGTGCGACTTCGAGGACAAAAATATCGACTATACAAGCGAAAGAACTGTAACGTCGGTGTTTACGTCAGCGGTAACGATGTAAGGAAGGCTCTTTTAATTTAAGGCGGGACAAGTTCTCATGAGTTTGCAGATGCGTATGGGTAAGGGTAAGGGTTCTTTCGATCATTGGGCCACCCGAATGGCTGTAAGCCAGATCCTGTTCGAGATCCGAGGACGACTTCACGAGCAAGTTGTAAGGGATGCCTTCCGCTTGGCTGGTAACAAGCTTCCTGGTAAATAGCTTGCAATTCTGCTTAAGGAACCCGACTAATGATCGCCAGGCCAATGGGAATTTGTAAAGAAGGGAGATCCTCCAGTGGTTGGAATCACCAAGCTGGATGGCGTGACTCTGGAAGATTTGAAGAGACCTCGACGTCACATTGCTCCTGTAGAGCTGCTGGAGGCGCAAAAGACCACAACGGAAACACCGGTTGGAAGCACATCCGAGGCTTCACGCAACCCTTAGAGGGCTGAAATGATGAAATGAACGCCTTGTAAATTATATAGGTGTAGAGCTGGCTGTAACTTGTACGAATACCATATTCAGGATCTTTCAATTGATTTGCAATTAGACAAATCAGTATCATTTCAAAGAATAATGGACGTTTCCGCGTCGGAGTTTCAAGTAAAATGTGGGAAAACGAGCTCCCAGGTAAATAGAAGCAATGCAGTCAGATACAGCTTGGATCTTACTAGACCTCAATCCTCGCTCTAAGTCATACCGCCGTTGCCTGCTGAACGGGATCTTGGTGGAGAGTGTGCACGGGCCATCTTCAATTCCAGGCTATCATTCACTTTACGCGACAACGCGTCTTCCTACAACTACCAAAAAGCTGTCTCTGCACAATTCTCACCACCAGATTAAACAGCTTCCACAATGGCCCTTATTGTTGACAAGCACCGACCTCGGTCGCTCGATGCCCTCACATATCATGACGAGCTATCAGAGCGACTTCGCTCTCTGGTAAGTGAACAAATTGGCACTATGAAAGGGCAACTTCATTGACACAGCGTTCATATTAGGCCCAGAGCGGTGACTTTCCACACTTACTGGTATATGGCCCTTCAGGTGCTGGAAAGAAAACTCGAATCGTCGCTACACTGAAAGAGCTTTACGGACCTGGTGTGGAGAAGATCAAGATCGACGCCCGAGTATTCCAGACGACCAGCAACCGCAAGCTCGAGTTCAACATTGTCGCCTCTATCTACCACCTCGAGATCACACCGTCCGATGTTGGAAACTATGACAGAGTTGTGGTTCAGGACCTTCTCAAGGAGGTAGCCCAGACACAACAGGTGGATCAATCAGCCAAGCAGAAGTTCAAGGTGGTGGTCATCAACGAAGCAGATCACCTTACAAGAGACGCACAAGCAGCTCTGCGACGAACCATGGAGAAATACTCGCCCAATCTTCGACTGATCCTCTTGGCGAATTCGACTGCCAATATCATTGCTCCGATTCGCTCAAGAACTCTACTAGTCAGGGTAGCGGCCCCGAGCCATGAGGAGATATGCGATGTGCTGGCCGTTTCTGCCAAAAAGGAGGGCTGGCCTTTAGTTCCGGGTCTACACCAGCGAATAGCAGAGGAAAGCGGGCGAAACCTACGACGAGCTTTGCTCATGTATGAAGCTGTCCATGCACAAAAGTACGTTAACCCCAAGTAATGTTAAACGAAACATGGAACAGGACCTAACCTATTTAACAGCGAGAAAGTCACGGACAGCACACCTATTCCGCCTGCTGATTGGGAGGCCCTTATCGGCCAGATTGCGAAGGAGATCTACGAAGAGCACACACCAGCCAGAATCCTACAAGTGAGGTCGAAACTCTACGATCTGTTGACGCACTGCATCCCCCCTACTACCATTCTCAAGACTTTGGCTTTCAAGCTAATTACTCTCGTCGATGATGGGTTGAAAGGGGAGGTAATTCAGTGGGCGGCCTTTTACGAGCATCGTATCAAGACAGGCACAAAGGTCATCTTCCATCTGGAGGCCTTTGTGGCAAAGTTCATGAGAATTGTCGAGATGTATTTGATGAGCATGGATATGTAATTACCCTAGAGTGTGTTCGGCGTTTAGGAAGGTTCATGTTGTACACACCTACAGGAGTTGACGGGGCTCTACTCGATTAATATGATTGTTAGCAATGATCTAACTTGCTGGTTATGGCTTGTTATACCAGCTGAGTCCAATACGTACATATATGATAGAAAAATGCTTTTCCACAACCCCTGAGATTCTCGGGTATACATGCCAATCTTGTGCGCGGACTGGTATGGGGAAATGGAACCATGTCGAGGCGTACGGTGCCTGGCTAATGACGAATGGAGTGATGGGAGTCATTCTATTGGCTGCTGATAATTAATCGATATCTCGGGAGATATCACGGTTCCTCAACATCTTGTGTAATATGTGCGTAGGCCAAGCATTGTATGTCAACAGTTCTGTAGCCCTAAGCATACTGCATGAGCCAAGATGATTTAACGTAAAAGAATATTCGCTTTGTTTGCAAAAGCTCAACTAAGATCGGACAACGCTACTCCGCATACCGTGCTTCCATGAGGCCCTGGCTGGCAGGAGTTTAAAGAATAGCCTCGGGAATCCTTAACTGAGGCCGACTGGGTAAGAGGAAACTAGAACTGGCATCCGAAAGTAAGGGGAGCCAGCGAAGTTCGAGGCGAAGTATCAGGTGCAAAACACTGTATAAGCAGAGGTAAAGCAATCATTGTAAACGGACAAGTTCCATTCGCTAGACAACACCACTTGATTAACCTCTCGGTCGAGTGCCGAACAAATACTACGGCCAAGCGGCGATACCCCAGATGCAAGCAAACGTGGCTGGAAAGGCTACTGGAGCCACAGATATCTTCCTGTTCAGTGGCTTCGGCTAAGGATATGAACTTGAAGCCGACCGTTGGGGCACAGATCAACACCTCATGCAGCAAGGATAGACTCTGGGGCACATACTAAAAAGTTGGGGAATGGCGGGTGGGATGATGACCAGAAGGATGATCTTGAGAGAAACTAGCGATGATGCGGAGGAAACAAATCACTAGGTACATAGTGGTTTGGAAAACTGTATGCGAAGTTAGGTTGTGTCAGGACAGGAGAGGCGAGAGATCATCAGCATTAGCTGTACTCAATATCTGGAGGTTTTTATGTGATTACAATAACAGTCGCCGGTCCTAAATCGAAACCAAGTTTGTTGAGGAAAATCGAAAGGATTAATGAGACCCTGAAAGCTGGAGGCGAGGTCGAAGCTTCCAATACGCCAATGGAGTTGTCTAGATTTTGTCCCTGAATGCGGGGGGTAGAAGGTGTGAGGGGCAGTTATGGATACGGCTGCAGCTGCCATTCTTCAACATCCATGCAGCCATAACAACAACCATCCTCCCGGTTAACCTGGAAGGTGGGGACAGATCGAGTCCAGTGCTATTTCCGTCACATGATTGCTTAAGAGGCAACTGAATAGCAAGTACTCACTTGCAAGGCCACTCCAGAGATCTGTTTGATGCAGCATCAACTTTCAACTTATATATTCTCGACAAGCAAATACACCTACCGCTGTCAACCTCGTAGCGACTTCGGCTCCTTATCGACAGGGATATGCTGGCCTGCATTGGCGAGATGCAATACTTCTGCCAGTATCCACTATATTGCCGGCCGTCCAAAACTCCACCTTCTTCCATTACGGCCATCAATCACATAACATGTTTTATCAACACCATCTTCCCACGCTTCGGCCCCGTAGCGGCTCCGTCAATTTACAGTACATGCACCTTCCACGTTGCAGGCTATCAGTAGTTCCTGAGTATTCTCCTACTGTGACTTGCAACAGTAGCAATGAACTTGAAGCGTTTGGATCGGTTCAAGATGCATAACAAAATAGTTGCAAATATCTAAAGGCTGCAGTAACGTCATTCGCTTGGCAAGTCTTTTATTGATCTGATGTTTAAGACTGACTTTGTTCTCTTGGCCTACATCGATAGTAACCATGAATAGGTCGACATTCAGTAAGCGCAGATAGAGTCTTAACTGTAGTTGGCATTAGATCTGACACTGAGGGCTTGTCAATGAAATCAGACATAGCATTCGATGTTTAATTCCTAAACACTTGAGACCGACAGAAGTAATGTGCAGCCGCTTCACTCTTGGTTGTTTTAGCGTCGCTACCTTGGTAGGTACCGTTGATATGCTCTGAAAATTCGCTGGTTACTTCAGCCTATTGCGTGTCATTGAGATATAAGTATAAGAAAGAGAGCCCTTGATTCATATCATCCTCGGTCAGAGGGTCTCGGAAGTGCCCCGGTGAGATCTGATATGAGAGGTAGATTGCAGACAGAGAGAGTAACCGTATGCTAAATCAATATCGAGAAATGGCAGTTGCGAATTTGAATATTCAATTGATTTGCACTGGCGACGTCATTTCGCATCTTGTTGCTGAGCAAGGTTTCCCTTTTCTCACGGACAGAGGCCGTGTCTTGCAACTGTAAATTGGCCACTTTGAATGCCGAGAATCCAATTCGAACATCTCGAGTGACGATCTAAAACCCATCTCGATTGAGTTGGTATACACTGTTCGGGATTCACTGGTTGCCCGCCGGAGTGAGACTTTGCTACTGGCTATTCGGTACGTGGCTCGGGGGAAAGGATCACGGCAAGACCCCCCCGGTTCGCCGGCCGCAGCTCGGGTTTGGTCCAGTTGGTGCAGGTACCAATGGGATTACCAGTGACAGTGGAAGGAAGGGAAGTTACAACGGCTGGGCCTTCCAATGATGATGGACCCATTTACCATAAAGAAGCTCCCCCGCCAGACCGGACCTCATCAAACCTCTTACTCCATCTCAACTATAATTCTAGCTCTTCCCCCTACTCCAGATTCTACCAGACACATTCCTCTTATCCTTTCTTATCATCTTCAATCTCAGGTTCTCCAATCCGATTGTACGACCTCTATACTTTCTCAACCAGCAACACCGAAAGCTGTGAGCACTGCCTGTACGGATACAAGCAGTTCTAACAAGCTCCACGGTCACGCTACCCCACGTTAACGGACGTCACATTACAGCGCTTGAATACCCAGAACTCAACGGAAAGACAAACAAAAAACTTTAGAAATAACTCCTACCAACCACAACCACAATGGCTACCGCTGTCGAGCACCCCCAAGTTCATCATGAACTTAAGGCTTCAGCTCCCGAGTCCATCCCCAAGAGCGCAATTCCTGCCGCTGTTGCCTCTCCCGTTCCCGCTCCCGCAGCCACTGAGACTGTCTCATTGAGGGCTGAAGAAACCAAAGCTCCCACCAAAGGGACGAAAAGCCCTGTAGTTGCCGAAGCGCACCTTGTTGATACATACCGTAAGCTCGCTCGACCATCCATACTTGATCATAGAAGGGCATTGCTAACATTTACTTAGACCCTCCTCAGCGCATGTTTGCCAGTATGTCTCTCCACCCCTTTGTTTTCTGTTGAGACGGAATTTTCGCTGCAACATCTTGCGCTGGACCCTGTCTTGCGGTTCCTTCCTTATTTCGTCTCCATCTTGCTCCGTTTACACGCATGGAATGCTAACCTTGCGACCCGGCAGAGCACCCCCACCGGCCCCACCTTGCCAGTAAGTGATCCCGGCACCCACACCGGAGCCTCAACAGACACTGATCCACTCTGATAGACCTCGAGGACTACAAGCGACTTTACAAGGAATCCATCACCCAACCCGAGAAGTTTTGGGCTGAGCGCGCCCGCGAGCTCATCTCTTGGGATCGTGACTTTCAGACCACCCGAAGTGGTTCTCTCTTGAATGCCGATGTATCATACTTTAACGAGGGTCGCCTGAACGCCTCGTACAACTGTGTCGACCGTCACGCTTTTAAGGACCCTGATCGTGTTGCCATCATCTACGAGGCCGATGAGCCCAGCGAAGGTCGCAATGTTACATACGGTGAACTCCTTCGAGAAGTCTCTCGGACTGCTTGGGTTCTCAAGCAGATGGGCGTCCGCAAGGGCGACACCGTTGCTATCTACCTCCCTATGATCCCTGAAGCTATTATCGCACTTATGGCCTGTGTTCGTATTGGCGCAGTGCATTCAGTTATCTTCGCCGGTTTCTCTTCCGACTCCCTCCGCGACCGTGTTGTCGATGCTGGGTGCAAGGTTGTCATCACAACCGACGAAGGCAAGCGCGGCGGCAAGTTGATTGGCACCAAGAAGATTGTTGATGATGCTCTGAAGCAGTGCCCTGCTGTTGAGAACGTTCTGGTCTATAAACGCACCGGTTCCGAAATCCCATGGACCAGCGGTCGTGATTTCTGGTGGCATGAGGAGGTCGAGAAGTGGCCCAACTACTTCCCTCCTGAGCCTGTCGCTTCCGAGGACCCTCTATTCCTCCTCTACACTTCCGGCTCCACTGGCAAGCCCAAGGGTGTTCTGCATACCACAGCTGGATATCTCCTTGGTGCTGCCATGACTGGCAAATATGTCTTTGACATCCATGAGGGTGACAGATACTTTTGCGGCGGTGATGTCGGCTGGATTACCGGACATACCTATGTCGTTTACGCTCCTTTGATGCTCGGTGTATCCACCGTCGTCTTTGAGGGCACACCCGCCTATCCCAACTTTTCGCGATACTGGGACATCATCGAGAGACACAACGTTACTCAGTTCTATGTCGCCCCCACGGCTTTGAGACTACTGAAGCGTGCTGGCGACGAGCATGTTCGAGGAAAGTTTGCTCATCTTCGGGTACTGGGCTCTGTCGGTGAGCCCATTGCTGCCGAGATCTGGAAGTGGTATTTCGAAGTTATTGGTAAGGAGGAGTGTCACATCGTCGACGTAAGTTTCTGATCATCGTGAGGGAGCATTACAGGTACTAACATGCACACAGACATACTGGCAGACCGAGTCTGGCTCCCACGTCCTCACCCCCTTGGCTGGAATCACTCCCACCAAGCCCGGCAGTTGCTCTCTGCCTTTCTTCGGTGTTGAGCCTGCCCTCATCGATCCTGTTTCTGGCCAGGAGATTCACGGCAACGATGTCGAGGGTGTTCTGACCTTCAAGCAATCATGGCCCAGCATGGCTCGTACTGTTTGGGGCGCCCACAACCGGTATAAGGAGGCTTACCTTGACGTCTACAAGGGTTACTACTTCACTGGAGATGGCGCTGCCCGAGATCATGAGGGTTTCTACTGGATCCGAGGTCGCGTCGATGATGTTGTCAACGTCAGTGGTCACCGTCTGTCAACTGCTGAGATTGAAGCAGCTCTATTAGAACATCATGCTGTTGCTGATGCAGCTGTTGTTGGTATTTCCGACGAACTTACTGGCCAGGCTGTGAACGCTTTCGTTGATCTCAAGGAAGACGTGGAGTCAAACGATGCTCTTCGCAAGGAGCTTATCGTTCAAGTGCGCAAGAGCATTGGACCTTTTGCAGCGCCCAAGGCTGTGTATATTGTGCCTGATATGCCTAAGACCCGAAGCGGCAAGATTATGCGACGAGTGTTGAGGAAGATTGTCGCTGGTGAAGAAGATCAGCTCGGAGATACTACTACTGTAAGTTCCCCGTGCCATCGACTCAATAGTAGAACCATTGACTAACACAAATTGCAGCTATCCGACCCCTCTGTCGTGGAGAAGATTATCAAGGCTGTTCACGATGCCAAGCGCAAGTGAACGACACACAAACAAAGAAGAGGGGGGATGTGATGCATCTTATCTATTGGAGTTATATACCATGGATACAATGGAAGTGGGAAGGGATAAAATTTGGTCGACATGTGGAATGCACTCCCGTGTGGTGTTTGGATTTAATGTTGGTACATAACCACGACCTGGAAGAGGATATCAATGGTTCGATGCCATTTTATGAATGATTTATGAGCATTGCGATTTTGGTTACACACATATTATTTACCTGGTTAAAATTGAGATACAAATGAAAGTCTAATAAACATCAAAGACCAATGACTACAGGGTATCTATGGTGAACTATCCGTAACCTGTCGTCTATTACAAGATTTCTACAAATTTCAACAAAGAAAGGTTGCTCTGGCTGTCGAACGCGTAGACATAGTCGCGTGGCAGTGGGATAATGAGCGGGATAAAGAATGTTTTACTATGTAATAACGGCTGGATTAAACTTTGGTATTTTTGGGTACACCGCGTGGAACAACGGGAAGTCTAGTAAAGGTCCACACAGAAGTACTTCGGAGTTATTTAAGATTTATGAAGTAAAACCCGACATCCAATGCAGCCAGAAGAAAGGATGATCGAGGCGCGCCAACGGGTGGTTCCACCAGCGCTAAGTCAGTTGCTAAGAGGATCGAAGTCGTCATCGGTTTACTTGGAGGTCGTCTGACAAAGGAAATCTGAGAGAAGAAATGTGCTCCAAACAAGGAAGGCTGTGCAGGAATCACAAGAGACAGGACCAAAAAGCAATATATCAGCTTACAGGAGGCTGATGAAAGGCTTTGAAAGTTGATGATTTAACAGATATACCGAGTATGGTGACACCAAGATGAGCAGTGTGAGACTTGAAACAAGCCTTTCAAGCCACTTGAACCTGATAATTAACTGGAGTTGTGCTGTTGATTCTTCAGCATGGTCTGTCTTTGCTAGCCCAGTACTCAAGACCGTCATATTGTGTTGTGTATTAGTCCCCGCTGAGTACATAGTATAACCTATCGCAAGATCTGCATCGTATCGAGCTGTCAATGCCAAGAGTATAGTCGATCCAAATGAGCAAGTGGGGGGTTATAAAATGGCTGGATGAAAAGATACGAGAGTGAAACATAGACGAGGACTTTTTAATATTCGACTCAAGTCTCGGTCGGATACACCGGCCTGGCTTGAGTCTTTTTTGGCTGGGTCAAGTGGGAGGCAGCCCAGATCTAAAATGGGTTATCAATCAGTCAAGAACAATAAGTATGCGGGATAGACAACCATTGCCAAGATTTGCAGAAAGTCGATTTGTCAATATCCATGGATGTGCATCTCACATAGAGATGGAGTTTCACAGCTCTCTATTCTACTGTAGGTGCTAAATTATTCACGCAATGCATGGACCGCATTGATTGAGCGACAGCCGAATCGCCAATTGTTAGGGAGGCTGTGCCGTGAAGGAACCGCGCGGCCTTTTGTCTACGATTGGTTGGCCAAGACGCTTGGTTGTCGTTCCAGCCCCCACACCCCCGGCCTCTAGAAGACTTGGCAGACAACAAGCCCCTAGAAGAGCGTTACGAAGGGGATCTTGTTACTGGGCTAAGCCTAATAACCTACTAAGCCTGCTTAACAAACCTCCGCCACACGCTTAGTCTGCTCTTTTGCTTTGCCCGTCTCGTCTTGTCTCGTCCTTTTTCCTGCCGTTGTGTTCCAAACTCAATCTTGATGATCTTCCTTCAGTAGTCCAAAATAGTCAAAGATTTCTTCTTTCTTCGCTTCTTCTTGTGTATTTTCTGTTTACTTGTTCTCCTTATTCTACCCGGTAAATACAGGACCCTGACTTCCACTTCCTTCTCCACACTGTTCCATTCGGTACTGTTGATAAGTCTCCGTTGCCGTCATCCTCGCCTGAACGATCTACGTCTCACTTTGATTACTTCTCGACTTCTCAACTTCCTGCAACTTCCTTACTTGACACTCAACTCGACTCACCTGAATCACCGCTGCTGTATGGCCTTGCAATAATATCACCCTAAATCGGCGCGTCGCCCTTTCACTCAAGGACCGCTCGAGGTCCATCAATCACCATGGTATCGTTACGGTCTATCGCGACTGCTATCGCAGGTGTCGCCCTGTTCTTCGAAACCTCACTAGGTATGTCATACCGTTGTGTTAGGCGTTATTAACTTTGTTCGGTATTCTAATCTTATTGGCACCAACAGCGAGCTCAGTTAAGCGCAACGCCGTTAACTATATTTCATTCATCGACGAGCCTGTTATTAATACACCGTCCCACCGAATCCGTGCTGATTCGCATTTCGATCTCCTATTCTCACTACACAGCGGACAGGAGAAGATTCGCCTTCAACTCGAACCTAACCACGATATTCTACACGACAACTTCGCCATTACTTACATCGGAGCCGATGGCACTGTACGATCTGTTGAAACGATAAAGCGGGAGGACGACAAGGTCTTTAAAGGTTCCGTCTTTATCCAGCGCATCGGAAGAGAGGGATGGACAAAGGCTGGTTGGGCAAGAATTACGATTCATCGCGATGGCAAAACCCCTGTTTTCGAGGGTACTCTTCGAATCGACGGCAATCACCACCATATCCATACCGGTACCAATTACCAGCAAGTACGACACGAAGATGACCCTGTTTTGTCATCCTCGGAAACCAGCGACGATGTCATGGTTGTCTGGCGCGATTCTGATATCATGTCTTTTCATTCCGAAGAGTTGAAGAAGAGAGAGGCTTCGGCTGCGCTCTGCAACTCCGACACCTTGGGTTTCAACAGCAAGTTTCACGAACTTGAGGGCTTTGATACATTTGGCGTCGCAAACTCTAAATCTCTCTTTGGACGACAATCCATCGACACCGGAAACACGGGCGACCAGGGTAGCAGTGTTGACCTACAGTCAACGATTGGTTCAGTGAACGGCTGCCCGACTAGCCGAAGGGTCGCCCTTCTGGGTCTCGCGACTGACTGTGAATACACTTCGACTTTCAACTCTTCTGAGGCGCTCCGAAAGAGTGTCATTAGAATGGTCAACGATGCATCCCAGGTTTACGAGAGCAGCTTTAACATTACCCTGGGTATCCAAAACCTCACCATTAGTGACGCAAACTGCCCCGGCAGCCCATCCGACACGGCGCCTTGGAACCAAAAGTGTTCTAAAGATGTGAATTTGTCAGACCGCTTGAACCTATTTTCTGCATGGCGTGGCCAGAACCCAGATAGCAACGCTTACTGGACACTGCTGAGCAAATGTAACACGGATTCTGCGGTTGGTCTTGCCTGGCTAGGTCAACTCTGTCGCCCTGGCGCTTCGGCCAACGCCAACAGTGGAGGCCGAAACGAAACCGTCGCCGGAGCCAACGTCGTCGTTAGAACTTCAGCAGAGTGGCAGGTTTTTGCCCACGAGACAGGCCACACCTTTGGTGCTGTCCACGACTGCACTTCGGCTGCCTGTCCGGTCTCATCGAACGCGCAGGCATGCTGCCCTCTGAGCAAATCGTCATGCGACGCCAAGGGAGACTTCATCATGAACCCCTCCTCTAGACCTGGCATCAGCGAGTTCTCGCCTTGCAGTATTGGAAACATTTGCTCAGGATTCAGACGCAACGTCAACTCGGAGTGTTTGACTGCAAACAGAAACGTCAAAACCATTTCGGGCCAGCAGTGTGGTAACGGAATTGTGGAGGAGGGTGAGGATTGCGATTGCGGTGGCGAGGAAAGCTGCGGCAGCAACCCTTGCTGTGATGCAAAGACGTGCAAGTTCAAGGGTGATGCTCAGTGCGATAACTCCAACGAGGAGTGCTGTACCGACGAATGCAAGTTCGCTTCTTCGGGAAGTGTCTGTCGGTCAAGCACTGGCCCCTGTGATCCCGAGGAGAAGTGTACAGGAAAGGATGCGACATGCCCCAAGGACGAACACAGCGACGACGGCGAAAACTGCGGCGACGGACTTCAATGCGCCTCGGGCCAGTGTACATCGCGGGATGAGCAGTGCCGAGCTAACTATCAGAATACCACAGAGTCATCGATCGTCAAGGCTTGCTCTAACAGCTGCCTTCTCTCTTGCCAGACCTCAGGCGATGGTTACTGTCTGCAGCGAAATCAGAACTTCCTTGACGGCACGCCTTGCGGCGGTGGCGGAGGCAAATGCCAGAACGGAAACTGCGAAGGATCATCGACATGGAAGGAGATTGAGAACTGGTTCAGAACCAACAAGAACATTGCAATCCCTGTCGGATGTGTTCTTGCCGGACTTCTGGCCCTGGCTTTCTGTTGTTGCTGCTGGAGCTGTATTCGACGACGCATGGCTCGTCGCAAAGCTGCGAAGCGACCAGCCATGAGCGCCTGGCCAGGATACCCTCCTCCTCCTCCTGTTCCAGGACATGGCCCCCCAGGCGGATACCAATATGCACCTATTGATCACAACAACAACGGATGGCAGCAGCAGCAGCAGCGATCTCGCAGTATGAGATATGCTTAGTCTTGTGTGTTTTTCTTTGTACAGAGACGAGTATTACCACTCTGTTACAGCATTTGCTGGCGTTTTCACTGGGCATATTGATTTCACCGTTGTATTTCTTTTCAGTGGTTTTTGTTCGAGAAATGGGAATTGGGTCACTACATATGCATTGATTTAACAACGTTTTTACCGTGGCGATCAGCGGGCTTTTGAATATACAAGATGGAAGACTCGGATACGGGTCATGGGACTTGTAGTTGGCGGACAAGACGCACACAGATAAACACATATACACCTATACATTTGAATATCCATGTTAGATTTTAGCACCCCTATGATGACAATTAGAAAGAAGTAAAGACAATCCACATTTCTTCAATCTGGACTTGCTGAATAAACCGAGCAGTGACAATGACGACTGTACGAGGTAAAGAGCTTGATTCATTCGCCCAGAAAATCTTCTATCAGGAGAAGCCAATCATTAATATCTTGAAGAAGTGATCCCAATGCTTCTTCACCTTCAAGTGCTGCATAATAATAGCCTTCATCTTCACCTGCAGTAGGGCCGGAACTGCGCTATCGATTGACCCGATCGCTTACTCGGCGCTTTGCACTCCGAGTTGAAGTTGTAGATGCGTCGTCGTACTTGTCATTATCAAAGCCGCATAATTGACGCATGAAGCGGAGGCGTTGACCAGCGATGCTCTGTAGAGTTGATTTAGCATACCTCTGGGCTAGGTTTCTTGTATGAGAGGCAACTTACGTCGCCATTGGCTTGTGCGTGTGCCATGAGAGCTTCTGGATTGTCAAGAACGAACATGGCTTCTCCTCTTCGTTCCTTTTCCATATGTGATTCGGTGACGTGACTATGAGACTTGTTAGTTTTGAGGTCGAATGAGAGAGAGGTTGTACATACCGCCCTCCGAGTCGCATAGGCTCAGCATCGCTTGCGTCGCTTTCTTCGCTGTAGGGGTTCTTTCCACGTGCTTGCTTATCGCGCATTTCGCTTGTCCATTCTGAAGAGCGGTTGCTATGGGTGTGTTGTGATTTGGGCGTTGAGGAAGCCATGGCTTGTATTGTGATGGACTTTTCACTGAGAGCTGGTGTTGATAGAGATGGTGTTTTCCCGATGAGAGATTGTGTATACTATAGAGCGAGAGGCGATATAAAAGATAAAGGTTGGGCCTGGCAAGTCTTTGTTATGAGATGTGTATAGACAAAAGAAAAGAAAAAGTGAAAGGTTATAGATCTCGAGTCATTCAATGCGATGAATATAAGGTGGGATGTGATGGATATCAACTAATACGGACTGGACTGGGCTGGTAGGAAGGAGGAACCTTGAAAATGAACGGCCCCTCTCTCTCCTCCAAAGCGGGGCAGCGGACTCTCTTGTCACTTACATAAACTTGTAAATTTTTGGCTTTAACTTGGACGAGCAGAGTAGAAATAGATAGAGAGACTAACAAGAGAAGAGGAGGAAAGAATCGAAGCTAATGCAGGTTAACATGCAAATGCACATGGCCTCGAAAGGAAATGGAAAAGTCGGCCAACTTTGTGGATGGGGGTTAGAGCATCGTTATAAATGGGTCTGTCTGGTCCTTGTTTTCTTTTTGTCTTTGGTGAAGAAACAGAGACATTCAACGGTATTGGTATTGGCATTGACTCGGTCATGCCTGTGAGATCTGGTCTACACCTGGCTGGGTCATGAGTGAGATTTCGATGTGATAAAGTGAGATATGACAGACCCTCATCTTCTCATTGGGCATTATACGTGGTTGTAAGCAACAAGGCGAAATAGCTCCCTAGAAACAATGACTTGTTCGCACATGATAATCAATGCATTATATCGTACAGACTACAGTACAGTACAACTAGGTACAGCTGAGACTGGGATTGAGACATGCAAGGCGAAATATGTGGTAGTCTTTAACCGAACCATGCTGCTGCTCCAATCACCACCATCTATCAGAACGACTGACCTGGTTGGGATCTACGACTGACTGCTTAATTCAGATAGCTACAGATTAGGTCTTCTTTTCTCTTCTCCTGAGCCTCAACAATTTCCTCTATACAGCCCTAGACCTTGCAACCGGAGATCGTTCCGCTTAGCTTGCATGGGGTTGATCTTGGCCAGCTCGGATAGGATCATGTTGATGCTGCTGTGGCTTGTTTCATGGTGGCCATTGGATATCTCTGCCGTCTCTTTGCACCAATGAGTTCATGTTTCGGGGCAAGTGCCGGATCATGGTTAACCAATCGTATCTTTGTCGGTTTACTGTTGTAGCTTACTGTACATTCCTCCGATTATCTGAACCCTCAGACCCCCCCAGCACGATTTGAGAATTTCATCATACATCTCTACTAGGCTGCTTATCTTTGTAACGGATATCTCGTGTTGAATTTGTTGCTATATTGGTATTGTCGGCCTGGCTAGAACCAACCTTAACTCCTAATGTGTCAAAGCAAACCCTCCTCATGTTTTTCTGCGCCATTTCATCATCCCGACTGGTATATATCGTACAAATGTTGTAAAGGGACCATTCCCTCAAAAATAGTGGCAAAGGGAATTGGACACTGCGCACCACACGCGCCCATAACGCTCAAACCGTATTGCATTGTATCGCTCCCTCCAAAACTTCCTGATGTGTACCTCGCCTTCCTTGAAACCCAGGATCCAAGACGTCAAAGAGAGAGAAAAAAAAAAAGGCAGACGTCAAAGCCATATCGTTTGTACTCCTATAACTTCTATGCGTGTTCCTTCATCAACGGAGATTTCGTATGTAAGAGGTGCTCAGATCGTGTGCCAATCGAAAAGCTTATTGTTCAACTCCGTAGCCAGCCGGTCGTCGTCCGTCGTCGTGATATACAAGAAATAAATCTAGCGAACGTCGCATTTTCGTATGGTTGGTTGCATCAGCCATATCCGAGCAAAAAATAGACATTAAGGACTTCCGTGCATCCCGCTTCGCGATGCACTCGCATGGCTGCATTTCTCAATAGTGCCTAAGTGCGCACGGTTGGGTATATGTCTCCGTATCATATGCTCCATTTAAAGCGTTCCGAGTGACGTGATCATCTTCGGAAGTTAATGATAGCAAGCTTGGAAATATTAGCACATGGGTCGTAGTCTTGCAACATCATTTCAACTCACTCTGCTATTGGAGCCATACGCCAGCTTCTGGCCATCGGCGTCCCAGCACAAGCAGTGCTCATCTTCCTCGTCAGATTCTGTGTTGGCCTTGGGGCTAAGCCAACCAGGATGAACTGGTCTACTCCAGCTTGCTCGAGGCACAGCGTGGCTTCCGACCTTCCAGATCAAGACCTGCGTCGATGTTGCACCGGCGATAAAAGCCCCATCCGGTGTAAAGGCGAGTCGCATGATCGGGGAATCCATCGTCAGAAAGCATTTTGGTTTGCTCTCAGGCATTCGGGCGTTCCAAATAAGTATAGCGCAGTCATCGCCTCCAGTCGCAATTAGTCGCTCATCGTCAGCTCCAATTTGATTTTCGGGAATAGGTTGCCATTGCATCGTAGTAATGGCACCTTGGTGAGCGGAAATAGATCTTCTCTGTCCGTTTTCGTCCCACAGCTAGATCAGTCAGCATCTCTGTTCAATTAATGAGTATAGTGTAGTTCTCACATCGAGTGTGCCCTTGTCGCTGGATGTAGCAGCTAATCTCGACCGTCCATCAAAAAGTACTTGAGTGAAGCTGTCATCTTCCTTGGACTCGAATTTCCTTCCTGCAACTATCGTTGTGTCCGTGCACTGAAGGCACATCATCAGGTCACCGCCGCACAGCAAGAACTCTGCATCACCAGTCCAGACGGCATCGAGGGGCGTAGCCGCGATGTCATGTCCAGGAAGGAGGAAGGACAAGGAATTGCCGGCAGGCGGATAGTGCACAGTGACGAGGGCACCACCCTTGTCGGGCGAGATGGCGAGCAGCGCGGTGTTATTAGGGTTCCATGAGAGTTTGATAATAGGCGGTTCCGACACTTCCATAGACTGTAAATGTGCACCCTCAGCTGACCACACGTTGATCGAAGCCTGATTTCTCGAATCGGTGGCTACCGCAATAGCAGCACCATCCGCGGTCCACGACAGGGCTGTAACTGTTGTATCGCGGGGCACGTCACGGTCGAGCAGGGAATGGCCTTGGGGTGACACGTGATCCTGGCCCGGTTCAACGGGGCCCGCACGCGCGACAGTCCAAACGCGGGCTAGCGCATCTGTACCAGCAGCCGCCAGGATGGACGGATCTCTTGGGTTCCACTCGCACTGCAAAAGGATGGGAGCGTTGTCAGGCCCAGAAGGTGAAGCTGGTGATGGCGTGTTTCCTCGACCTTGGCCTTCAGCTTGGTCGTCCACTAGGCGAATGAATGTTGTCTCCGGAGCCAGCTCCTCGACTTTATCAACCTGTGTACCCTGTTCGGGCCCGTCAGTTCGCACTATCGGCTCCGGCGCTTGCTCGCCTTCGAGAGGCGAAGGATATGCGTGGTTGTCAGGCTGGTTGTCAATCTCCATCGGTGTTGTCACAGGAGCTGGCGCTGCTGTTGCTGTGGGTGCTATTCCGGCTGGGGCTCCTGTTCCTGTCGCTGATGTTGTCATTGGAGCTGATGCCGGTGCTTCGGCGCCATTTTCCAATCCATTGCTCAACCTTTGTCGTTTCACCGGCGATCCATTCGATAATTGCTGCTGAGGTCTTTTCCTTGATACCTCCTCTTCAATAACATCCTCTCCTTCGGCATCCTCTTCCTCTTCTTCCTCAATTCTGCCCTGTGGGTTGGCGTCCAAAGGTCCAAAAATACCGTACTTCAAAGCTTCGGCTGCTTCCGCTGATGCATTGGGAGGCAGCTGCGCGTAGTGAATCTGTCAGCTTCTGACCGTTTTGGAAGGTTGGCTTTGTAAAAAGTACATCCCACCTCGCCTTACTTCGGTGAGTGGGGGACAAGCGCAGCGCTGCAACTTTCATGGAAAACGATAATTTCCAGGGTTACTTACCAATTTGCGTGCATGCTCACGTTCAAGCGCGTGATATTGAAGGCCGCGATTAATGACCGAAACCAATGCGTGACTCTTTACGTGACGCGCAAAGGCGAATTCTCTATGGGGCTGTTTGACGTGCCATTCCTTTTGAAATTTGGCGGCAGTCTCTCGGTAATCTGTGAGGAAAGTGAGGTTAGGTTTGCTGTGGCGCTATGATCGCGCAGAAGTGTTACATACTGCCTTCAAGAAGGAATCTGTAGATGAGGAGAAATGCATGGTCAGCACAAGTTCCAAGAAATCCAAAGGTCGCGTTTGAGAAGAACTGGCGCGGCGGGTGGAAGCCAGAGACGTGGAGTACGGTAGGTGGTGACGAACCTCCAAACAAGAAAGTTGACTCTGTCCGAGTCGAGGAATTCCTTAGCGACCATGGTCCGGAGGGCGCCGCAGAAGGCGCAGAGTCGCTAAAGGGTCGCAGTCGTGAAAATGAAGCAAAAGTTATAGCACAAGTGAGCTGGCTCCCGAAAACCAACCTATTTTGGAGGCGCAAGCGGATTATTCGAAGTTGTTTATGGGGGTTTGACTAAGGAAAGGTGAGTGAAGATGCAAAAGACAGATGAAATTCAAGGTTCCAGTTGGGGCGGTGGTGAAGTGGGTACGTACCTCTAGTCCCATCCATTGGATCTCTCCTCTGTTCTGTTGTACGTCTGCCGCCCCTGTAGGTCACTCCCGTCCCAGCCCAGTCCACTGCAGCCTGAGATTCAATCAATGCCCACCCGGGCTCCTGCTGGCTTCTAGTTCTAGCGGATGTACCTACTGTACGGCACTGAACTGTCTAAGGTACAGGCACCAGGACCAGGTTAGGCTAGCCAGACTAGCACAGGATCAGGTCGTTCTGCTTGTGGCTCTCCCCGTTTCTGCTAGCTCGAATTAGTTGGGGTGATGCAAGGATGGATTGGATGGAAGGGTACCTTGTCGAGGTACCCTTAAAACGCCAAGAATAAAGCGACATTGCTTGCGCACGAGCTACGGGTCCTTTACGGGGAGCTAGGCACGGGGCTGACGGGGGTGGTTTTGAAGATTGGTACGGATACATGACTGTTCGTTCCATCGTTCCAACCCACGAAATGCGTCTCTTCCAGTTTTGATAGTCTATATGGAGAAATGGACTGGGCTGAAGACACAACCTCGAATCTCCCTTCATCCCTCATCATCCATCCAGTGGTGTCAACCATTGACAAGACACGATCCCGGTCAAAAGAGACATGTCCTTGAGACGCATTGGGTGGGAGGGAGCTAACCCACTGAACGGCGGGCTTGAAATGGAAAAGGCGCTAGCGAACGCCGAGTCGAAGCCTCGAAGGATGGAAAAACAGACAGACAGAACTGGACCTTCCATCAGCGAGACTCTTGTTTTTTTCAAGGTGGTCATTATCTGCCCCAGCAGGCGCGTTGTTCAAATGTACCGGTACCTCCAAGATGGTGGAATGGTCACCAATCGATTCATCGTGGACCTGCGGACAAACAGGGGTTCACTGTAAGCATTTGAAGGTCCTTGAACCCGTTTGGGCCATGCATGGCGGATATTGAATGATGAATGGGCGAATGCAACCTCCAATATTAGGACTGTCGAAATAAACACCACCGGCGCCAGCAACAGCAGCACCCCCCAGTTAGAGTAGCGTAGTGCAGGTGCAGTGCCACCTCGAAATCAACGGTAAGTAGATTTGCCTGACCTTGGCTGGTCAGTCGGCCATTCCATGGGCGCTTTGCCAGGCTAGGTTTGTCTTCTTCAACAGCGGCGTTCTGTGGTAATGACAAGGTTTTGAAGATCATGTCCCTTGTCGGGAATGGTGACAGTGCTTGAAGATGATGAGGGGCTACCGATCGAGTGATGGTGAGGGAGATGAAATCTTGGACCGATGGTGAAGAGAAGGAGCCGGGATGTGTTTTTTTTTTGTTGTTTTCTTTCATGTTTTCCGTCTTCTTTGTCTGCCATACCCTGTTTTTGGCCGTCCTCTTGGCAAAGAAATGGAAGAAAAGTCACCGCTCGTCATCGTTAGATTACGCCCCTGCCGCTGCGAGTGTGATGGTGTTCCGTCAATATTTCCCCCCAGTTTGTGCATGAGGCTTCTCGAATTTCGAACCAATCAAGAGTGGTTGGTCGTCTTAGTCACGACTAGTCCGCGTCAAATGCCATGCCATGCTTCCCTCCAGGGCTCGGGCTGATGCATTCGCTTTTCCTCCCAAAAATCTGAGACGGATGCAGATCGGCCACGACAGGGGTCATGGTCGAGCCTGTCCACTTTTGATTCAAGTACTGGTACTTGAACATGTGTTGGGCTTCTTTTCCGTCCCCCGCCCATCCCTTTACGCTTGACCTTTCCTCTACCCCTGCTGCGCTCACTCCAATTCGAGGTCATAATGTCACAATGGGCGAGAGAACCGAGTCCAATTTGGGCTTTTGAGAGAATTTGTGCTATCATCAACATGTGAGCGCAGCTTGATCGCTTGCTGGTAAATAACCTTCCATAGATGCTTAAGCAACAGTCCCTCTCCTACGTTGCTGTACTGTACAGTACCCCCATCAGCCACTACCGTCAAGACAACTCAATCCTCAGTCTGGGGAGGCGACGGATGGTTCAAGACAAGCCAACCCACAGCCGAAGAGAAAGGCCCACCTAAAAGCACCGCCCCGGCATGCTTGCCTGGCCTGGCTCCCACAGCTCCGGACGGACAGATGCCACCACAAGCAAGGATGTCACACCCAGTGTCATCCAGTCCTAGTCGCCAGTTTGAGCATCCAAATCAATCTCTGCGTGACATGACATGCACAACTCACTACCCTCACCGATAGCCGCTAGGTAGCCGGAGAAAGATAGACGCAGATAAATGTTGCGAATGGCAGTAGAGCACAGAGCACAAGCAGGACATGGCAGGGCTTATTCGCGATTTGTTGATCCCATTGCTTACTTGCTGGATTGCCAGCGTCATCTCCATACAGCACAGCACTGATAAGCTGTACGACTGCTTCAAACCCCTCGCAACGCAACATTCTGTGTGACAACAAGAAGAACTGTTGCAATCAGTTGCGCACAGAAAGACAGCCTGCAAAGCGTTGACCCTGACTCTGAGTACCAACCCGTTCAATTCATCGAAAGGTGCTCACAGTTCTGCCTGAACTCCCATCCATTATTACGTGGCAATACTTTAGCTCAGTCAAAGGGGCCGCCAAGGAAAGCCCACACACAGCCGGGGCCAGCGGCTGTCTGCCCTTGTTCGAGTGTTGAACACCAAGCTTTTAGCGGTCATTTTAAGAAACAGGCTTGAATCCAGTATCGTGGTTTCGACTTCAAGACGGCGCGGCTTGAGCAACATCATCACTGTCCCTCCACGATACAAAGCTGTGGTACCTGATAAGATACCGAACACAACGCCCCCCAACGCGTTGATGCACGTCTTGCTTTCCACCCACGCAGCCCACGACAAACCTCCGAACATGGTGGGTACGTACCCGCACGTTTTGGTTTCGACAGGGCCCCGTGCTTTTCCCTCTCTTCTTTGCGTCAAAGCACGGACTTTTGTGATGATTTCAGTCAGCGGTTGGTCGCGATGACGCTGGAGCAAAAGACTCGTCGCTCCCTTGCTCGCTTCCTACGGTTGATTCACAGACAAGATTGTCTGATCGTACAAGTACTCCTGAAAGAACAATCCTGTCTGCTATTTCCATCAGGATTATATCGCCGTCACGTGATAGCTATCATCGAAAGCCTCCCGTGGCATTCCCGCGGTTCTCCTTGACATTGTGCATCTCCCGTTCGGTACTTGGACCCTCCCTCAACGCAACGTTGGCCGAGTCGCCTCTCCGGCGCAAATCTCCGGGCTCCAGGCCCATCGTCAATGGACATATCGACATCAATTTAAGCAGTACTAGACCGTATGGATTGCATGTACATCTTCAGACACGAATGCTTCATTCATCAGCGTTCAAACTCGGCAAAATCCTCAGCCATAGCTTGATCAAAGATGTGGCTACAGTATCTTTGCTTTGCCCCTGCACGACATTCCAAAGTCTTGCCCCACTGACTCCATGCTTGAGAGACATAAGGGAACAACACATCGAGAATCTAAACGCTCTCGACCAATTAGGTGCAGGCCGGGAGCTAGTCACCTAAAGACATCCGTCATCTTGTCTTTGCCGAACCCCCCGAGCCTTGACCGGGTTGACTATCTCCATTCCACCATTTAATATTGATGAAGAACCCAATATCGGTAGCAATTGGCAGTATGCCAACATACTTGATTCTCGTGTCCGGAAATATGCTTCTTCTAAAAATGAATTGACGCGCTCTAGGATCTTCAAAGTTAATCGTACGGTTTCAAGATCTGAATGTGGAGACAAACATGATGCGGCTACTTCAAGACATTCGTGCCTCCAATGCTTGGATATGAAACGGCTCTGATTTTCACTGGGTTATGTCAATTGCAGCTCAACTGCGTGCTATTATCATTTGACAGTAAGAATCAGAATCAAGCCCAACAAGCCATGTGTTAGACTGGTCGGCATTGGCTGGCCTTTGCTAATTAGAGAAGTCCCTGTAGAGCCGGTCAGCAACCAAGGCGGGAACCATTCGGAGTCACAGCCATGATCCGCTAGTGCCCACCCTGGAACGATTAAGCCCATGTTTAGAGTTTGACGTTGTGAGAGTCTATGAAAAACTTCAAGCGTTTCACTTCTTGATGTGCTGGAATTTTCAAGGGTATACCAATCAAGAGCATTTAGTCAATGTGCATATGTCGTCAAGGATCTCTCGTGGTTTGGATCAATTCAATAGCCGAACTGAAAACCCCTAGAATAGAGCTCAAGCATGCAAGATAGACCAAGATTCATTAAAATTGACTGATCAGGCGCGCATAGAGCAGGGATCCAAATTGCCCGTTCCTGACACGTTCGCTCCTCCTAGGTAGCTGTGGCGGCCTTAGGCTCGTCCAGTCATGCGCCACAAGAGGCTGAGCTATACCGCGATGAGGCTGGCAAGGGACTGAGGACAGCTTAATCCAATCTCAAGGGTTTCAAAGGGAAATAAGGAGAAGGACAGATTCAAGAGCCAGCGCCAACAACAAAGGATTGCGGAATACAACAATAGCCACGTCCAAGGAAAGGCGTTCTTCTTTGTCGGGAATCTTAACGAATTACGAGTCAACTTCCTCATCAACCTGCGCCAAATCATCCCCCCTCAACGCTTCGAATAATCTCAACGAGGTTGGAATAAGAACCGATCTTGGACCCTGAAACCTAGATAAACACGTCACGATGCCGCCGCGAATAAATATCCCGCCTGTCACACGTATCCTCCTCATTGCGCTCCTTGGCCAGTCCATTCTTAGCGCTGCGATCCGATATCGACAATGGACCGCCGATGCTAATATCGTCATTCCCTACTTGACGCTGGTCCCGCAGCTGTCCATCATATATCCCTGGACCTTTATAACGTCAACGTTCGTCGAGAGCAATGTTTTTACGCTCAGTATCGCTGCTGTCACGCTGTACCATGGAGGACGTTATCTTGAGAGAGCTTGGTCGTCGGCCGAGTTAGCAAAGTTCTTGGCTATTGTGTCGCTGGTTCCCAACTTCCTGACACTCTGCGTTATGGTGCTTTGCTTTACTCTCTCACGCAACGAAAGCTGGACGTACGTACTGCCTTATCCGGCATACACTTTACTGAGAGAAACTGACACTTATATATAGCTTGACTGTTATTGCCGGGACCATTCCAGTGCAAATCGCTTTCCTGGTCGCCTTCAGTCAACTCGTCCCAGCGCATACCGTGACACTCTTCCGCGGCGTCGTATCTCTCCGAGTTCCTCGATTCCCGCTTCTGTACATCGGTATCGTCTTCCTTCTGTCTCTTACTCCCATTCTGAACAGGGCCTCCTTATGGCTTGCCATCTTTGGATTCCTTACCAGCTGGACCTACCTTCGATTCTACAAGACCGTATTCCCCGACCTCGATTCCGCCCAGGAGGCATCTCTCCGTGGTGACGCGAGCGAGACTTTCGCCTTTGCCGAGTTCTTCCCCGGTCCTGTGAAGCCATTTGTGGCCGCTGTCGCTGATCAGATATTCCTGGTGCTGGTGGCCATGCGATTGTGCACGCCGTTCGCGCAAGCGGAAGCTTCTCAGAATAACACTCGAATCCAACGCAATGCGCCCGGTGGTGCTCGTGCTGAGGCGGAGAGAAGGAGAGCTATTGCTCTCAGGGCGCTGGACCAGAGGCTACATGCCGCAACTAGCAACCAAACTGCACAGAAGCCGTCGCAGCCTCCCAACCGACCAACTGGCCCAACAGTGCAGAGCCAGCCTCAGCCAGCTACACAAACTGCCATGACGTCGCAACCTGGCCCTCTGCTCGGCGAGACCAAGTTTGAGCCCGACCATGACGATGCAAAGAGCTGAGGTTTGACTGCCATGTCATAGTAGCATACGGGCAGTTCGATGGAGTTGCGCAGTTACTTTACGATGTACGACTTGCTTCGAATCAGATCTGCTGGGAAGCAACAAGCGGTTCCAGCGATGTTTATAATAGATAGAGGTTGACGGACGGCATAGTTAGTGGAGCTCTGGTGTTATGGCGGTTTTCTCGGGTTTCCTTTGCAGTCTGGTCTGGTCTGGTCTGGTCTGATTAAGTTTAGGGGATGAGGATGAAATCCATATCGTGTATGTGCATGATGAACGCTTAGGCTAAGTTGCTCAGATGAATACCAAAACAAACATAGAGATACGATGAGTATACATAATTGCAATATTATCACATATACTAAAGCCTATACTTGGCAAATGCTGAGCGTTTGGTTGCTCATGCAACTGATGTGAAATTAGCTACTGGTACAGGGTAAGACCCCTGGCCAACCAATATTGACTGACCAATAAACTTTAAGTAATTTGCATGTTGTCCTTCCTCAATATGAGAGCTGGGTTCAGTTGTGAATTACAAGTCGTGTCTTTTCGAGCGTATTTCACTATAAATACAACAAAGGCCTGGTCAATTAATTGACAAGTTGCTATCTCATTTCATTGCTACACGAACTCAGAGTCTTATTGTCTGTTCGAGGTTCAACCTAGTAAGGAGAAAGACAGCTCAAGATGGGCTGGCCATGGGAGTTCCTCACTCTAACACAAGAGGAAAAGCATCAACGTCGCCTGAGTCTTGACCACTACGCATTTATAGCTCATCTTTCTGCATTTGTTCCGGCATTATTACTCGTTCTGTTGCACTTCATCGACCGCGTCCGACGGGGCCGAAACAGTGGATATCAGCAAGTTCCTGGCTCACCTGGCGTCAAAGCGAATCGACAGAAATGGATCTCTAGAGTTTTGGAAAAGGGCCCTATGGTGAAGTGGTGGCTTGGTGAAGACGTTTGGTTTATGGGGAGTCATTGGGGACAGCGTGACGAATGGATTGTGGGTATTGCATGGACCTTTTGGCTGCTGGTGTTGAGTGTTCATGGCACAGGAAAGGGTATGTTATTCGTTCATCAGGGGAACATCGCTAACAAGATAGACTATCTTCATCTCACAAAACGAGTTGGCATTGTTGCAACATCTCAGATGCCCATCCAGTATCTTCTTGCTCTCAAGGCCCTCAACCCATTTGCCTTCGTCCTCCGCTCATCTCATGAGCATCTCAACCGCTACCACCGTGTATTGGGCCGTATCATCTACTCTCTCCTGATTCTTCACGCCATTCTTTACAACATATTCTTTATAGAGTCGGAGATATGGCTTAAGCGATTCTTTGCCCCTGTTGTCTTCGCAGGTGTTGCAGGCTTGGTTGTCCTGCACGCTCTCAACGGTACAGCCATGGCCAGCGTTCGACAATATTCGTATCGCTTGTTCTTCATCGTCCATCTTCTTGGTGCTTTTGCTATCCCACCTCTCATCTACTACCACGCACCATCGTCGAGGTTTTACATCGGTGAGGCCATCGGCGTCTTCGTGCTGGATCTCGCCATACGCAAGATGATCACCATCACAGCTCCCGTTGTCATTGAGGCGATACCCGGTACCAGTCTTGTCAAAGTATCTGCCACAATGCCATCACATAAGATCGCAAAATACGCCGCCCGTCCGGGGTCGCACATTTATCTTAATGTACCTCCGACCTCGCGTCCGGGCATCGGCCAGTTCTCTGCGCCTTACCTCGTCTTTGAGTTCTTGTATAACCCCTTTACAGTTTCCTCCACGAACCAGGAAACGGGCGAGTTGACCTTTATCGCACGTACAAGGACTGGCCCCATGACGAACCGCCTGCATCATCTCTCCTCGACTACCAACAACGGAGCAGCGACCGAGAAGGCTCAACTTAACATCGAAGGACCGTATGGTACAATAGGAAAGACATTCAATGATCTCATCACATCAGGAATCAATCGTGTACTCATCGTGGCCGGAGGAGTAGGAGCAACCTTCGCTGTACCGCTCTACCATGCCATCAATGCGGAGAATTCCATCCCCCATGTTGAGCTTATCTGGGCTATTCGGAGTGCAGGTGATGCAACATGGGCATCCTCGACCCCTACTGGCAAGTCTCTTCTCGATGATAATCAAGTACAGTTATTCCTTACAGGGGACATGGGTGTTTCAGACGATAGTGACAACGCTGCCGGTGTTGAGATGGACAACATACCACCACAAGCGACTCGCTCCTCTGTCAGAAACAGCAAGAGACCAGACTTGAAAAAGATCGTTGATGAGACATTCAGAAAAAGTCAACTAGACAACGTCGCTATTCTGGTCTGTGGCCCTACCGAGATGGCCAGGGAGCTTCGCAATAGTGTTACGCCTTGGGTGATGAAGGGCCGTAACGTATGGTGGCATAACGAAAGCTTTGGATGGTAGACTAATGAGGTGGCGACATTGCTGATATTTCTTTCTTCGATCTTGGTATATATTCCTCTAGAGCAGTTGACCTAGACAGTGAGCAGAGCGTGAGACGTCCAAAGAGATAAGATTCAAGACCAGCCTTGCCATGTCGTGTTCTCTCCAGACACATCAGTACCAAATCCTAAGGGCGATTAGTGCGTTGCCTTCGTGTCGTTTGTGTAGCCATCACTGATGGTTAGTGATTGTGTGATGATTCTGAACTGTATCGCGCCATGCCAGCCGTGCTGCGGCTCCATAGATAAAGTAAAGGTTAGGTATGCTCCAAAGAGCCTTGGATTCATCACAAACAGGAAACGAGAAATAAAGCCTTCGACTAATGAGGGCGCTATGAAATATATCTAAAAGCAAAACTGGGTATCTTGAGTAAAAAGCACCACTCATACCTCATCCTCAATCGGTTCAACGTCACACACAAGCCAATGCAACACCAGCGTAATCATAGACTATGCTACCAAATCTATACCTTCGCATGGTGCCCGTTCCATCTGGTAATCATGGTAACCCCCTCGCGACTCTCACCCATCAACGCCACGCCCATCTTCCTACCCACACCTAAAAGCACATCAAACCCTATAATCTAATCCCATATAGGGTACTATTGGTACGGTTAAATTCTAATGCATGAAAAGACAACAAAAAGCAACTGAGAAGGAGTCCAAATGTCTAAAACAAACTGTGCCCCTGAGTGGTATCATAAGGAGAATAGGGACGATCAACTGCCAACACAACTGATCTTGAATGCAGAGCTAGTTGTTCAGGCTCACTGCCGGTACCTAGCCAGGTGTGCCATGATGTTCTGGACTTGGACTGCTGAGTCCCCGTTGGACGACGCGCCATTTGACGGAGGCGGCGCTCCGTATGGAGCCCCATAGGAGCCTGGAGGGGGCGGCGGCTGAGATTGTTGAGCTGCAGGATTGGCCCCCAAACTTCCAAGCAGAGCTTGGATATCAGCCTGGGGGACTCCAGCAGTTGCGGCCGTTGGATTTGCTTGAGGGAGAGGGTGGTTCTGAGCACCACCTTGGACTTGTGCAAGTAATTGCTGCAGCGACGCGGGGTCAAGCTGGCCCATCAGATTCGCGATGTTAGCAACGTTGACTGAAGCAGGCGGAGACTGCGCATATTGTGCTGGTGGAGGAGGGGCGATATAGCTCGCTGCCGGTGGTTGGTAGGTGGGCTGGCCACCATATGGAGTAACGCCGTAACCATTTGAACCGTATTGTTGACCATAGCTAGGTGCTCCTCCTGATGCCTTCGCCCGGAGAATAACTTCGGCAGCGGTAGGGGGATCCAAGTCTGCATACTGATTGTAGCGAATATTGTTGGAACCAGCAGAGCGATCAAATGCTTGGACAGGGATCTTGCCCAGGTTCTGTGCGCGAAGGTCGAGTTCCACGACAGCGTGAACACCCTCCGCTGCCTGTTGCTGAACGACTGCATTCTTGGGAAGTTTGTTAGATAGGAACATAACCTCGCACCGCAAGCCTCTAGATGTAAAGGCTTGCTTTACCCAGTTAATAAATTCGCGGTTGATGTCTTGTTGAAGGATGATCTGAACATCGGGGACGTCGGCACCATATCTCCTTCCCGGAAGCTCAGGTTCACTTCCATGTCGAGATCTTCCAAGCGGGCTTGGGCTCCTTCGACGATAATTGTCATTGTCATTACGACCATATCCGGGAGACCGTGATCGCCCTCGTCCACGACTGCCTTCATAATAGGTCCGATCACGACCATACGACTCTTCCCTTCCATAATCATTACGATGGGGGGAATGACCGCGACTCGACCGGTAGTCATCTCGAGCTTGGTGGCCATGCCTTTCGTTCCGGCGTCCATTGTCGCGACTCTTGTTCTTATCTGGGCTGCGAACCCTTTCTTTTTTCGATTTATCTTGAACACGCGAGACTTCGAGATCTAGATATGATTAGAAGCACAATACAGGAAGAATGAAAAGGGCTTGACTCACGGATTCGGCGTCCCTTAATTTCAATTCCTTGAAGATTATCCATCGCCCGCTGTCCTTCTTCTATGGAGTGATACTGCACAAATCCATAGGCTGATTTCAATGAGATTTGAGCAAGCCTTCCGAACCGGTGGAATAGATCAAAAACATCACGTTTCGACACCTTATCGCTCGAGAGGTTGCCTGCAGAGAATATGTGAGCGCCATTTTTGGACGCGCCAGACGCGGATCGTGTACCAATAAAGATGCGTGAGCCCTCCGGAAAACGATCCCACTTGGCCTCCGACATATACTGGCGCTCATCGGCCAAAAACTGATCCCACTGGCGCTGGTATTCTGCTTCCTGAGTTTGGTCGGCATTATAAGGGACAGGCTGAGCCGGGTATGGGGGAGCATTCAAGGAAGTGATGGCGACATTGGCCTGGAGACCTGAACCAGGAGGAACTGGGTATTCACCCAAAACATCAGGAGCTGCAACAGGCGCGCCAGTGGCCACGTAAGTAGAAGGCTGCCCTGGTGTCGGCGGCGCAGCGAGACCAGGGGGGATGCTAGCATTGATGCTCCCTGGATGGTGCTGAGAGGCATACGTCTGAGGCAGTGTTTGGGACTGTGGAGGTCTTGGTGGAAGCGAGGCTGAAGGTGGAAAATCTGAAGACGAAGTGCTATATTCGTTGGACTGATCACCAGTGGCGGACGGGACAGACAGTTCTGTGATACGGTTGGAGTCGACTGGCGCAGTGAGATTAGCGACCAGCCGTTGAATATCAGGCGAGGCATTGGCGGAGCCGGCGGCGTTACTGCCACCCAGGTTGGCTGCACTTGGAGAGGGCGTCGGCAAATTGGAGGGCTGCGAAGTGATGGCAGTTGCAGCGCCGAAAGCCTGGGCTTCGAGAGAAGCATGGGAAGCAGATGATGACGCATGTTGGCCTGGTTGGGCTGGCAGAGACGTGTTATGAACGGCATAGGAGACTTGAGATGGGTGACTTGTCAAATGATCGGATGAAAGAGAAATATCGTTGGATTCCCGAGGTAGCGATGATACATCTTGTGGTTGAATGTCTCCGTCTTCACCCTCTTCTGGCCCAATTGGCGAATCAAATGTCTTTGCGTAGTCGTCATTGCTGTCGGGCAGCTCTTGTTCGACTTGTGGCTGAGGCACTTGCTGGATGGTGGCATCTGCATCATCCTCGCCATAAGGGTCGTTGAGGCTGTCGTCATCTACGATATTGTCATCACCGGCCCCCAAGAATGGCTCAAGATCAGGGCCGTTGTTGTTGACTGAGCCATTGGCGGCGGCGTCGGCGGCAGCAGAAGCAGCAGCGACCATGGCGTCAATGGTGTCCACCGTTTCCTGAAGCACGGGAACTGCCAAAGACGTAGCTGAGTGAACTGGCGATGGGGAGACGGGAGAAAGGTTGGCAGTGGCCTGGAGTTCTGCCTCGGGTTCTGTCATTTAATTAAAGCTGGAGGGGTGGAATTTTGGTGGGTAGCAGGATGAGGTGACCCTCTCAGGTACCGCCAGTCGCACAAACGAAGCGGGATATAGGCGACAGCGCAACTGAAAATCGATGAGATTTGACTCCTTCGTTAGTACGAACTCGTGCCAGGCGACGGCCTGGCGCAAGACTGGAATGGAAATGTGACGAATGGATTGAGTGGCGGTCAAAGCGACAGAGTTTGAGCTGGACAAGCTGTACCTGCAGGCCTAATAATGCGCGATGATAACAGGCCACAGGATCTGGCACGCTTACAAGACGTCGATAAGGAGCGTAGGAGGCTCGCCCAGCTATTCGACAGGGGAGCCAGGTGGCAGAGGGTTTTGCGACGTCGGAGCTTGGCTTATCGAACCAAATGAGTTGGAGTTCTCCAGAAGAATGGGGCGCAAGCGGAGGCACGTGAGAGTAGAGTTGAAATGGGTTCGGTAAGAGGTCGTTGCGACACCAAGACTACGGTACAGTAGGGCGCTGGATCAAAAAGAAGTCGATGCGCGTTGTTGGATGAGAGAAGGTTCAGATTGGAGATTGAGAAGATGAGGTAAGTGGAAGAAGGTAAGGTTAGGTAGGTTAGGTTAGGGTGAAAAGGCTGGGTTTCGGGGTTCGAATTGAGGCTGATATGGCGCAGGCGTCAACCGCAGCTAACAGAAGGCTAGTACAGAAGGGGTAAGGCGGTCAAAAGTGCAGTGTGGTTTGCTGCTGCTTCAGGATCAACATCTCAGCCACAGACAAGCATCAAACTTAAGCCAAGAGTTTAAGGGCCCAACCTCAACGAGTACATTAAGACATTGATCTCTCACCACATGATACTCTAAGAAGGATTAATTGATCTTATAATTGGGCTTGTCTCACACCTACAAGCAACTTTTAGACGTACCTATTGTAACCCCGCCATGTTTCGACGCTCGGTCTTTACAAGGCTTGTTGGTCTTGAAAGGATGCAATCGCAAGTGACAGTTGCTCCCTTTGCGCCGAGGTTCAACTCCAACAGATACAAGGCATTTGATGCCGATTTTGACCAAGAATCTCTCGTTGAGGCTCGTACGTGGTACGAGTCATTCCATGAATCTCTACTGCCGAAAGGCAATACTACATACTCTCGCTCCAGTGGACCAGGGGGTCAACATGTCAACAAGTATGGATATATAATCCTCCCAGGTTTCCAACACTGACAAAGAAAAGGACTGAAACCAAGGCAACCACGGCATATCCAGTGCAGCAATTGTACTCAATGCTACCCAAATTACTATATCCTAGTGTCCGCAAATCCAAGTACTACACATCAGCAAATGACTCCTTGACTTTCCAAGCTCAAGATTCCCGGTCACGGGATGCAAATGCGCAAGATAACAGAAGGAAGTTGACGGAGGAGCTCGTACGTATCTACAAAGAGGCAGTGCCTGCTGAAACAAGCTCAGAGAAGAAAAAGAAACACCAAGAGATGTAAGTTGCAGTCGATCGTTTATTAAAGAGTTGCGGCTGACATCTCGATAGTGGGAAAAGATTCCACGATACAAGAATAAAGCAAAAGAAGTTTACTAGCGCAAAGAAACAATCTCGTAGAGGTGAATAAAACTGAAATATCTCTATTTTCAATCACCGACCCAAAGATGTCCATGTTCAGAGAAACTATAAAGACTGTCTAGTGCTTGGCTTATTAGCCAGCTACTTGTATATAAAAGTCATCGCGAAGGTCAATGCCAAAACAGGCTTCGAAATCGACACACCTCTTCCAATGACTATGAAGATATGTAGGTAAACGCTTGAAATGCGTGGAATCCAAAATTAGACAATGAAGGTTTGTGGCTGATTCGACAGCTTGACTGAGTTACTGCGCCATCGTTGAAATCGAGGAGATTAGAGAGACGAAGCAATGTACCTCTCTGCAGAGGACAAGATGTGTATTACGGCTCAGGGGGATGGGGTTCGAACTTCATATGGTGTGCTTGGGGATCAAATATCGTCATGGTTGTACTGTACCATGAGGTAAGCAATGCTGTCATAATTCATTCACTTATTGCCATTATCTTTGCGAGGGAGAACAATGATTAGTAGATAGTGCACACCAACCAGGAGTCAAGACACTGAATATCAATTGCCTCGAGCAAGTCCTCAGCTAGTCTATCATCCAAGAGGCCTCATACTAAGTCGCCTGCGTACCTTATTAAACCTTAGTTCTAATAGATTGCTCTCGTACAAAGAGGCAGAAACAAAAAGGGTCCAGGCTAAAAGCGCCTTATTCTTCGACGACACCCACCTATTGGATCCAATTGCTATCTCATCCGTATTTTCAGCTGGACCTGACTCGACCCCACCTTTTAGTTACCTTAGTCCTTGGCTGTCCCACACACGAACTGACCGACCCAAACTCCCACCCGACCCTTCATTTCAGACCAGTTCAGTTCAGTTCAATCCCATCAGCATCGCTACTGACTGCTGACATTATACTTCTCCTTCCTCTTCTCCTCAATTTCAACCAAAAATAACTTGCTCTTCTCTCACTATCGGTCGAAACTCTATCTGCTTCAAGAACATATCCTCGCTTCATCGCAACGCAACGCAATAGCAGTCGCACCTCCCATCTCGCCTCTCGACGCTCTGCGGGGCACCCGACTGCGATCTTCTTATCACCTCCCATCCTCACTTCGTCCCCCAGCTTCGACGTCACAACCTCAAAATAAAAATGGACTCCGCGGCTCGCCAACAACCTCAAGTTCAACCTTGTAGATACAAGGTCGGCAAGACGTTGGGAGCTGGCTCCTATTCCGTCGTGAAAGAATGCGTCCATATCGATACTGGCCGCTACTATGCTGCCAAGGTCATCAACAAGCGGCTTATGGCCGGTCGCGAACACATGGTGCGCATCACCTCATGATGTTTAGCAGCATCATACACAGTCTTTTTGCCGTATAATTGTCTTCTAACATTGAATGCGCAATGGCAGGTTCGCAACGAAATCGCTGTCCTTAAGAAGGTCTCCATGGGCCACCAGAACATTCTTACCCTCGTCGATTACTTCGAGACCATGAACAACCTCTACCTCGTTACCGATCTTGCTCTAGGCGGCGAGCTCTTTGATCGAATCTGCCGAAAGGGTTCCTACTTCGAGTCAGATGCTGCGGACTTGGTTCGCGCTACATTGTCGGCTGTCGCTTACCTCCACGACCATGGAATTGTCCATCGCGACCTGAAGCCCGAAAACCTACTCTTCCGAACCCCCGAGGACAATGCAGACTTACTCATTGCAGACTTTGGACTTTCACGAATTATGGATGAGGAACAGTTCCATGTTTTGACTACAACCTGCGGTACCCCTGGATATATGGCCCCCGAGATCTTCAAGAAGACCGGTCACGGCAAACCGGTAGATCTCTGGGCTCTTGGTGTCATCACATACTTCTTGCTCTGTGGTTATACCCCCTTCGACCGCGATTCTGATTTTGAAGAGATGCAGGCCATCCTCAATGCAGACTACAGCTTTACTCCGATCGAATACTGGCGTGGTGTTTCTAGCCATGCTAAGGACTTCATTCAACGGTGCCTAACCATTGACTCTACGAAGCGCATCACCGCCCATGAGGCCCTCCAGCACCCATTCGTTGCTGGCTTCATTAATGCTGAGGGCGAGAGTCAGAATCTGCTACCTAATATCAAGAAGAACTTCAACGCTCGCCGAACTCTGCATGCGGCCATTGATACTGTTCGTGCTATTAACAAGCTGCGCGAGGCCCAGAACGGTTTGATGGACGGAGCTCGTTCAAAGGAGCCCAGTCGTGGCACTGCCCGACAACAACCTCAACAACCTTCCACTAAGAAGGGAGACAGTGCCATTTCCATGGGTAGCAACCAGCCTAAGGACAGTGGCTACGGAACACAAACTGAGAACGACGTGGTCATGGGCAACACCACAGCCTCCAACGTCCCTTCCTCATTGCAGCCCGGTAACAATGGAAATCGAGTTGTTGAGACCTCCAAAGGACTTTGGAGCGGGCCAGCATCGAAGAGGTAGAATCAGGCTAACAGTGGAGGCTTGACTCCTGTTCCATTTCTTATTGAAGCACTGGCATGTGAAACGGTCATGGTATGAATATGTGGTATGAGTAGCGGTTCGAACACGATGAAACGACCACAAATGGAAACATGTGGGATGGCGTTGCGACCTTACATACGGTACAGGACGATTCGTTGAAATGCGCAATGAGGGATCGTCGTTTTGGATACAAGTGTTTCTCCAAAGCGGACCGCAGGCTCGCAGCTTATAGCGATATGTATGGAGGAATCAGCACGGTCTTGATTCCTGGCTCTACTTTCCTTTTCTCATCTCTTTTTTTGCCTTTACCCATCGTTAGTACTTATACCGTGTTTCATCTGGCCACGGTTGAGATGTTTCAAAGTAGATACCAGCGACAACGCAGCTCACGTTATAATCAAATCATGGAGAGCGAGTTGTTTTCACCTATGTGTTTTCTGGGTCTTTATTGTTTTCGACAGTAGGGTTAAATTCCCAGGCGTGTCAAATTTCATTGGACTCATTGCAGTATAAGTCGCCCATATCAACTGAATTATATAACTTGTTTTCAGATATACTTTATCCTGCCAGTGCTCTGTTCCTATGTGAGCTACGACATTGAAGCTATGGCCAACTGTATAATTAAGATCTGGCACCTTTGACTGCCAAGCTTATCAGGAGCTCGGTATAGGCTTGGCGTTTCTAACACCGCCTTGATCCCAAACACCGAAGTTGGAAGAATTTCCAAGGTAGATTAAGATCGACATTCAGAATTGAAGTCAAGACAGGAGTCCTGACTTCTTTGCGACGACAGAATACCTCCAAGGCTGCATGAAATGCAGATGGAGATCAGGTCTTATATATCACGAAGATGGGAGTTATGGGTAGAATAATGATGTGATTGTGACATTAACTGTCAATTCTTTGATTGCTAATATCTAGCGAATGGTATCTTTGGTATTTCGTTTCTTTTCCACCAAAGTCAGCTCGCCCCCTTGCGCCGCCTGGCTTTTCTTCTCCAGGATCTCAACAAGGTTCCAACTGCGAGCCTGGTCTCCTTTCTTTCATGGTTTCCTCCTCATCATGAGTAGGGCAGCTATGCCAAGCTTGTCCCTCTCGTGTCGTCCAGGCTCTCTAGCGAGCGTATTGGTGCATGACATAGCGTGATCGCATATCCATGCACGTATTAACTTCCTCTTGTTTGTATACATTACTCTATTCAGGTACGGTTTTGTCCTTCCGCAGGGTATACATTAGAAGGGGACATCCAATGGCCCCTAGAACCCATTATTACAGTTCGCCGTCTGGCCCTGACGGCCCTGCGTCAGAATCCAGCATCTGCCGTAGTAAAGCACCGCATTGCGCCGTTTCGCTGTGCCGATGAATGCCAATAAAAAAAGTGGTTATCAGAAAGAAGAAAAAAAGTATAAGGTTGAAGATTAAAAATGGTTCGGGCATTAAAATCGTAAAATCCCATCGGCGGGCTCCGATGCCAGGCGTGGGATGAGGTCGTCTGAGTGTCGAGATTGTTATAGTTGAATCGCATTGATTACCGCGAAACAACAACTTCGCTCAGCTCCACGTCTCGGGCGGGAGCATTACTGTTCCAAAGCTGATCATCGTCAAGCATGCCGGGGAGGGCTTCTTCGGACAAGGTAGGGCTAAGGGTTCCGCTGCTGGAGCCGCAGCTTGAACTGGAGCTTGCAACGGTCCAACCATCGCTAGAATCGGCGCGAGGGCGTCCCAACAAGCCCATGCCAAAGTACTCGCCGTATTCCTCGTCTGAGATGGTGTTGCGGTCGCCATACTCCACATATTCGTACTCCCATCGGGTGATCTTGCCCTCCTGGCGGCGTGGTAGCCATCGTGCCTTGGCGACATAGAAGAAGCAGGATGCAATCAAGCCACCGACAACCAGGTCAATTGCATAATGGTGGCTGAGGTACATGGTGGCCCAGCAAACCCAACCAGCGTACATGATGAAGTAAGTTCGGAACTGGGGGAAGCAATGGGACATGAAGAGAGCCTCGAGAACCGCGTTGGCGGCGTGGAGCGAAGGGAAGGCACCAAAGGGAACAGGCGCCGTGCTGAAGTTGGTTGTGTAGAGGTCAATGCCGAAGATCTCGTCAATGCGAGCAAGTCCAGCGGGGGATCCAGGCATGCCGTACGCAGCGGGCTCGAGGCCGTGCTCCATCTCATACCAAGGGGGCGCGCAGGGGAAGAGGAGCTGGATGGTGACACCGAGAATGCTCATCCAACCGAAGGTGCGTCCCCATACTGGGGCGGTGCCAGGGGCAGCAAAGACGAACATAATCAGAGCGCAGACAACAGGAGCGCCAAAGTGGCACAAGCCGTAGGGGATCCATGCGAGAATATCGAGGACTGAATGCTGGTGGGCGGAGAGAATGCTCGAGAGGTTGGCGCCATAAAGGACGTTCTCCAGGGCGGGTAGTACTCGGACCCAGATATGAGGTCGGTACTCGTTGGGGATAAATCTGCAGGATGTTAGCAAAGTTGACAATTGATGTAAGAGACGATGAACGTACCGACTACAAAAGAAATAAAGAAGCCAGGTCCAGATAGTGACCGATGGCAGGAAAAACTGGCGGGTCGCGGGCATTAGAAGAACCCAGGCACTACCAAGGATGGCAAGGAGCTTCACTCCAGGCGCAGGAGGGGCGATCCAGAAAGAGAAGAGAACGAGAAGTCCTACAACGGCGTACTGGAGATCTGACGTCCTCCAGTGGTGCTGCTGGAGGTCCCGGACGCCATCCCAAGCATTAAATGAAGTCTTGAGGCTTGTGAGCTCTTCATTGCCAGGTCTCGATTTTGACTTTGTGCGTCGGCGTCCAATTCGATATCTGGGAGGAACAGTGTTGAGGAATGGTAGGTTAACATGCTCTGGCCATAGAAGCTGAAGCTTAGGCTTCCCAGAAAGGGTGGCTGAAAAGTCGTTCATGTTGATGTTGTTTGATGTAATATGATTTGATCGGCAAAGCGATGTCGAAAGGGGGCGTGTGTTGATTATTTGTAGCAGCGCAAGATAATCTCGAAGAACTTCGTAACGCGTATTCGGTAACCCAATGTGAATGAATACCCAAAAGCTATCTCATATCCAAGTTGAATTAATTAGTTGACTTGATCGCATACCACGAAGGTCGGAATCGTCGGGGTTGGTCGTCTAGAGCGATGGTTGTCGAGTCGCAGAGAAGGGAGGGAAGTAGCACGCGACAGGGACGCCACACGATAAAGTGTGAAAGTTAAGAACCTGAGGTCGTGAATAAAGAGGATATAGGCCTTTTCAAAGTGCGAGTCTAAGACGAAACCAAGCCGAGGATCGAGGAGAGAGAAAAAGGGAGGGAAGAGGAAGACGGAGGTGAGGAAACGGGAGTAGTAATATGAAGAAAGTGGAGGGAGTGGAGGAAAGAATGATCGAGTATGATGACGAGGTGCAGGAAAGTGATGCACCAGGGGCGTGTCCAAGTGTAAGGGTAGGCAGCTACCTCGAGGCGCTGGAAAACCAAGGCTTCTTCTTTTTACAGTTGACTTTTCCACCGCTATCCGCTAAAAAGAACAAATTTGACAGGGCCAGTCGCGCAGGACTTTAACCTATGGGCGCTAAGCTAAGGAGTCCATCACACTGACATTAGCTTAGGTCGTTCAAGGGGGCCCGGGCCCGCAGCGCAGCGCAAGATTTTCCCTTGTCCTCATCTCAAATGAGCTGGAGCCCGGATGTTGCGGGAGGAGTCATTACTACAAGGGCCTTGGGTACCTACCGACCGACCAGCCAACAAGCCTCAGCGGAGCCCTTGTCCAGCTTGTCTCCATGCTTCGCTGGGCATCCATCTGGATGTGGATGACACCAGGGTCGCCTGGAGATTGCACTGGAGCCAGCGCCTAAGCCTGTTTAGCCCTTCTCTGACGCTCAGACGGAGCTCTTTTGTCTCTACCAGGCCAATCATTCACGACGATGCAGTCAAAGTTGCTGACAGAGCGTGTCCGCCAGACGCCGCGGAGGAACGGGGTTTACGGCATCCCGAGTCCAGGCGTATTACCGTAATTTCCCTCCAAGTTGATGCCAAGATTGATTGGCGGGCTGAGTCGCGTGGGAATCGCCCTGTTCAACGACGCTGGCTGAGTTTCCGCGTATGCGACGCGAAAGGTAAAGCCGTTTCTTACTTACTGAGTGGGAAATTGCCTGTAGGCAGGCAAACGTGGCCGAGCTTGAACTGAGCCTCAATGGAAAAGTCGAAACATATGTCTTGTCTTGTGCCAGAGATCTCTTTGTTATCAAGCACCGCCACAGTCAACTTGGATGGGAGGCAGCCCATGTTCAGTAGAAGATCTCATACGTAGCATGTACTGTTCCCAGCCTTGGCAGAGCTGCTGGGCAACCACCAAAAAACGTTAACGGTTGGTACCTTGGCAACGCAAGCGAACAAGGCTTGTGGAAAAGTCCATACTGTTTGAGATCCAATTGATTAATCACTGTTCGCAGTCCCAGTTGAAGTCACAGCATCCCGCCGCACGCCCACATGCTTCCGAGTCCGATTATTCAGTGCCATATTTTTCTTATTTCTGCGGAACGAATGGGATAGACAGGATGTTGATCTGCCGAGTTAGCTTACACTTCACTTTCTGACCTCAGCAATGACCCATCAGCTAGCTAATGGACCAGACAAACTGTCAGACTGTGCGCTGGACAGGACGAAACAAGACAAGCACAGTTTGTAATCACGATGCTCTGAATGAGTACCCCTCATCAATTGATCTTTCTTTTCCGTCTTTCTGGTGTCCATGACGGTGGCTGGTTTCATAGAAAACGTCACCATCAGAAACGGTCCCTTGACGGTGTCGCTTAGTTACAGCCCGATGTCTGGGTCTGTTAGCAGCCTAGGCAGCGTCATCGTCGACCGTGGCACAGCGACATGCGCCTAACAAACCGTCTGGTTTCAACGATTTAAGATGTCTCAGGCCAATCAGGTGTGATTAGAAGGCTAGTAGGCGAGTTGTCATGCGCTCTCGACCTTGTACTGAAGTGTACATAAGATGATGACGATCTTCAGCTCAATCTGCCATGGCAATTGACAATTGATTTACATGCAATATGCTCTGATCAACATCTGGCTCATCAGGGCGAAGCAGTTCAAACAGCTCATTGCCATGCGTTGGCAATACCCGTGCTGCCCGAGTACAGTACGTACTGTTAGATTGAATCAATGCCTGGTTGCAGTTGAAACATAGAAGCGACCCGGAGATATCCCCAAGGGGCATCCCCGATGAGGTCATCGTTCTGTTCTCTCAAGGCAATTTCCTGCCGCGCACTTGGTTAACGGTTTTGTCATTGAACAGCCGGTCATTCCGGCGCAGCACAAAGTAAAGTGATGAACAAAGATGTGATTGTTTGCAGATATCAGTCAGTCTTGAAGCGTCAATCAGTCAAATCATCGAGGCATAATCAATCCTCTTTGAGAAAATAGCACAAAGGCTCCACCCACAAAGTTTCACAGGCCGCAAACCGAGATGGACGGACGATGGACAATGAACAATCAACGAACCATTGGAATCAGCGAAAAGTGTCAGGGATCAGTTTTCTTATTTGACGCTAATAAGGAGCTGGGGCCACTGCATCTTTTCTTGGCTGGGCCCATTTTTACCAAAGTCGGGAAGCGAAAAAAAGAAAGAACGACGGAAAAAAAAGAAAGAAGAAAAGTTCATGAGAGAGTCCGAGGTATGGATGTAAGGCAGGTCAGGTACTTGGGACAGATGTACCTTCCCGTCCCTAGATTTCCCCAATCCCATAGACTACTACTGTAAGAACTAGAAACTAGAACTTGTAGGAGGTGTTATGATCCCTACCCAGCTGTAAAGTTATGTAGGTGCTTCCTCACACCATAATCTTGATCTCCAACACCACCATCTACTAGCTACTGGCTACTACCTAGAGCTCACAGCTCCTCTCGTTGTGCGACACTCCCAAGTATGTACTCCTTGAGCCAAGAGCAGGCTGGAAATACATCGACGTTTCATGATCATCGCTGCAAGTCTGGCTACTAGACGTCGAGCCACGGCAGCGGCGTACTTAATCTCATGTTAGCGCTAAGCCATCTATTCTCGTCAGCCTCTCATCCTGCCAGCACGAGATCAATTGCTGCCGAGTTACCAGAAGCATGAGCTCTCACCACTTATCGGTTCAAGCGGCGGGATATCATGCCGACATGGAACAGCCATGCCATGTGTTCATGTCTGGCCAGCTAAAGATAATTATGGTCTCTCGACTCAGCCCTGCCCTGGTGAGAAAGCCCATGGCGATCCGCGGAACGGTTTGGGGCTTCATCCCCCAACGTCCAAGCCTCAAGGGTTCGCTTCAGATAAACCCTTTTCACAAACAGACATAGGCGCGCGCAACCCTTCCCGCTGGCCAAGTCTCAGGATATATGCATGAGACAAGGGTCGTAACCCCACGAATTGCCTCTCGAGGATGAGTAATTCCGCTCGCTTCTCGTTCTGCTGTCGTCTTCTCGCTTTTCAAGTTCACTCGGATGCAGCGGAAGGTGGTGATTTACTGTGTAAACCGTTGGAGCTTCTCTGACATTGAAGAGTCGCCAACCAATAATGATCCCTTTCTGCGACAAGCCTCAGCGTCAACAGTGACGTTACTTTTAGCAGATGCTTAACAGAGTTCAGTCTACTTTCAAAGTCGGGTGCTTGTCCGCTCCGGGCGCCGGTCGGTGTCTGCGGAGTTTTCAATGCATCGCGGAGGTTCTAAACGGTCGCTCGGGATGTATTTGTCAATGCGAGGCGTTCGCTCCGGTACGAGGCGAGGCGCGAAGCCGCAATGCGACGAAATTGGGCGTGGAGCCTCCTGCTAGCATCCGAGACTGAAAAGAACAGCAGAGTCAGCGCAGTGGAGGAGGTTCAGGGTCTCGAGAGATTAGGGAGGGTCTTCCGCAACAAGGGTACGAAACTCATCCAGTCCCTTGGAGCTTCTGTTCGGTCTCGTGCAGGCAACATCGTTGACTTTCACAAACAAATTGATCGATATTGAAACTTCCCTTGCAATCTCCTTGAACAGGTTTTCTGAGAGATACCTGTGCACGGCTTCATCTAAATGATTCTCCTTACCAGGCATGGACGTGCCAAGGTCGAATCGGGCTGACTGGCCCAAGTTCAGGAGATCGCCAAGGGTCCCCTACCTGCGCACGAGACACCCATAATTTACGATACGCTAGTCAGATTGCCCAGAGAGTTGGATGACAGTCGATAATAGTTTCAACCCGAACAAAGAACACATAATTGACATCCTGATCAGGGCATTATCCTATCCATGGATGCATTCGGCTTTAGTTTGGAGTAATACACGGATAGAGAGAGCCCATTAAGGTCCTTCTACCCATGTCTCCCGACCTTGACACCTCGGCATTCGTTGAAATGCAGATGATAATGGGCTGGTTTAATATATCAACCGCTCATTGGTATATCAGAATAAGCGCATGCTATCCGTACTGTACGGATACATTTGGCTGACATCTTCGAGGTCTGAAAGATCACGCCATAAAACAGTCTTGCTGGTTGTCGATATTCGGTCGACTCGCGGGTCCAGACCCTTAAGTTCGTGGATGATTGATTGACTGCTCGTTACATGCCGCATGCCTCTCGCCCTACCTAGGCGAGGAGTCCAACGCGGCATGCAAGCACACGCTTACAGAAGCTAATGCCCAATGATAGATGCATCTAGGGTCGATCTTACTGGACAGGCGCTGATGACTGCTCCCTTAGCTCCAGATCCATGCCCTCGTGAGCTACGACTCCAAGGCATATCATGGATCAGGTATCATGATACCAATAGAAGCCTGGTTTTGGCAGCCAACACAGAGGCGGTCAATGCTACGGCATCCGAGCGAGCCGCCATAATACTACTAACACTCCTGGCTTCGAGGATGTTGACAATGACAGCCTTGTTCACCTCCGCTCCGCCTGCACGACGGTAGTATATCCTAGGTACGGCTATGTGTAAGACAAAAGAAGATTAAACGAAATTTTCGCTCTTAGTCTTAAGAGCTTCGGCGTCGATCTGCTCGGTCAACAAATTCCCACATCGGGTGCTACAACCTTTGCGAAACCCGCAGCGGTTCCTTTTAGCTCAAGTTATCGGACTTGACTATCCTTCTTTGGACTTTCAACTCGGCCGATTTTTCTGATTTTTTTGCAATAATTTTTTAATCACTCATTAAGGCCTTCATAGGCTCGGATCTCGGCCCATTGAAGATGATTAACAGAAAGAAAAAAATTGACAAGGCTCATCTCGGCCGTAGATCCACTGTCGGTTGTTCTCGGCCGGTGTTGGGATTCGGACTCTATCAGAACGCCGCATGAGACGATGTATTGAAAATCTGCATTGCCGGTCTCCTGATAGTTGCAGCCAGATTCCCGTTGCCCGGATCTTCCCAAGTTCCCGTGTGCGGTTCCTCCAGAGCTTGGTTTGGATCAGCTTTTATCAGACCACATGTTTTCTGCTTGACTTCCTTTTGGGGGGTATCGTCTGTTCGCCTCGTGCCGAGCACGTGGACCCTTCTTCTGCGTGACATTTGACTTGCTTGCGTTGCCGTCATTATCAGCTGTCATAGAAGGATTGTACAATGTCGTCTTCGACGTTTTGTGTCGCTTCACAAGACAGGAACGTAACAACGACGGTTTCGTACCAAGCCAAAATTGAAGTGTCCTCGTCTGTCGTAACAATCAGACACTATCATCGTTTTCAGCTTTAAAAGGTCTCATCTAACATACTGGCCAAGGACAACATGTCTTACACATCAAGCCAATACATAGAAGTTCTCTGACCGAATGACCTCGTTTATGATGGTTAGCTCCACCGCTTTAAGCAACAGTAAACCGACGTATTCAGCTATGATCAACCCTTATCATCACCGCATGAACTGCGCTCAGCATGGACCCTTAGCTCCATATCCTCTCGTGAGGCTGGCGGTGAGGGTCAAGTTTTACCTAACCTGGCCTATTGTGGTCGATATGAATGGTAGCGCAGGAATTGTAGCTATCACTTACACGCATGAGCAAGCACTTCCAAGTACCGTGTTTGGTAGATATTGCGCCAAATAATGCTCAAGTATCAGGCTTTAACATGGTATCTATTTCAGTACTGCCCCACCTACTGTCAGGCACTTTACCTGTCGCAGGTTTCGTCGCCTCTTAACAAGTCTCTGTTTTAACTTCATCTATGGCGATGCGATTCTGGAATCATGGAACCATTACGGCACGTGTGTCACTCGAGATCGCAGACGTCATCGTGCTATTTGATACATCCCACTACCCGCCAACGAGGCTGGGACAGGGGCGTGTTTCTCCAAATGGCCAGATGAAGCTAAGGAACCCTACTAGTTAGACGACGTTCCCCAAGAGGTAGAGCTTGTTCGTTGGAGCTGTTTGAGCGATTGACTTTTGGAATCTTGGAGATTCGGGTCCGGGCTGGAATGGCGTTTGTCGGGGGAGTAAACGCCTTGTTTTTCAAAACCATGAGGTTCTAGGATGATATATCGAATAGGTTTACCGCATAGCAACGATGTTATCGCGGCATGTTTGGCTAGAGATGAAGTAAACTTAACACTTAGTAAAGGATAAACTCCACCGTGGTGTGCGTCGTACTACAGATATCAGAGTGGCGATAGCTTCACACACGTCTTCTATAGGGTAGGCGATTAAGAAGATTGATCATACTCCTCCAGCCAAGTAAACTATATCAGACTCATAAGGTAGCATGGTGTACTTCCATTCCTTTTTCATGTTGTCTTAGCATCTATTATCAGTGTGTCCATGCATTGAGTAGACATACTGAACTGCGGTGCAAGGTGATAGGCAATGAATATGGATTATACTCTCATATTGACTATATCATGTCTCTACGTCTCTCATTCGTCCTTTCCGCCTGAAAGCCCAGTAACCTCATGTCTCGAGCAAATGCCCAAAGAATCTTCATACATCGAGGTTCCATGGCTCCATTTCCTCTTACATTCCTCAACTACACCTGCTTTTCCCCTTTTCCCTTGCGACCAAAATAAACCACCAACGCCGTGCCGCTAAATTAAAGAGACTGCTGTCTCGTCGCGGGATCGAAAAGCTTGTAACAAGCTATGCTATAAGAAAATAGAAAATTGTTGGTTCCCTAGTTGCACCCAGTTGTATGCAACGGCACTCAGAAGAAACAATATCATGTGCGTGGCCATGTGTCGGCAGCATACATGCCAAGGTGTGACAGATGCGCAATACCTTGTATATCATCCCGATACATCGTTCGTTCGTTCGAGTGACTCACGCCCTGAGATGACCCCGACTCTTCTTGCCCTTGATCTTTCGAGGACTCTTCATCACAGAACGCTATTCCGAAGAAGAACCGGGCATAGAAGGCAGTACGGGGGTTTCCTTCTTGGCTGAGGAAGTCTTCTTACTATCCTTTGACTTTTTGGATCGTTTCTCCTTGGCTTGGATAGGCGAGGTGGGAGGTTGAGAGGCAGGAGGCGCAGGGGAAGACTTGGGAGGCGAAGAGTGAGGGATAGAAGGAATAGGAACCGCGCTCATGCGAGGCGCGGGGACGGGCGTCTCCTTGACCTTCTTCTGCTTCTTACTGGTGGTAGCGGGTGTAGCAGCGGGCTTGGGAGTTGATGCTCCAGCTACAGGGATTGAGGGAGGCAGAACGGGTGTCTGCTTCTTGGTGGCTACAGACTCGGATCCCAACTCAGGGCTACCCGCTCGGTCTGTCTTCTGCTTTTTGGACTTCTTAACTGCCGACTTAGCCTCCTGCTGGAGTTGCTCGGCGACAGCTGTGGCATCATCTTCTGAGGCTGCAAGCTTTCGCTTGTTCTTACGGGTATCCGGGGTCGGCGCCTCCACTGTCTGTGAGCTGGGGCGCTCAGGGAGAGTCAGCGACTTCTTGTGCTTCTTCTCCGATGATTCCTTGCGCTTCTTCTCCTTCTTTGAAGCCTTGGTTGATGTAGCAGGAGCTTCAGCCATCTCCACATCCTCATCACTGGCGTTGACCATGGGCTCGTTGACACCGATAGGCTGGTAGCGAGCCCTCAAGCCAGCGGGCTGAGCACGAGGAGCAGGCTTGGGGGCAGGCCCAACAGATGTATCGGAGCCGAGTTGCGTAATTTTCTTGACCTGCATCATCTGATCAACCTGCTTAGGGGCTATGATATGTTAGCATCCATGGATCCGCGATGACTCGATAAACTTACCAGATCGGTATTGAGAGGCATCGGCGGAGGGAATCATGATCTGGATGTTGCCTCTAGGAGCAATGCTCTCGAAAGAGAAGCCATAATCTTCTCCATCGTGAGAGAACAGCTTATTGCCTGCACTTGACTGATTCATAGGGATTTCGAGGTTTTGAACGACCGAGATGGGAACGTTGGAGGGGACTGTGAAGTACCAGAACTGCTTGCCCTCCAGGTTGGCCTTGTTACAGACCTCAGCAACATCCTTGCCGTTTGTGCCGTCGTCACCCTTGCGGAGGACAAAATCGGGAGCCATGAAGGTGGGAACAGCGACTTGTCCTTCACGGTCCTCGATGTGCATTGACTCGTCGACCATCTCTTCGTCGGAATCCTCATCCTCGCTGGAAGAGCTTTCGGGCTCAGGAGCGGCGGGCTTCGCAGCAGTCTTAGCGGTCTTGGTAGCGGGCTTTGCGACTTGCTCTTCTTCACTCTCACTCTCGCTCTCGTCCTCGCTGCTTTCGCTAGAGCTCGTAGATGTGGTAGTAGCAGCAGTGCCATTTACGGCTGGCTTGGGTTTGGAGTCAGCTTCGTCCTCGCTCTCCTCCTCAGAAGATGACTCGGAGTCGTCTTTCTTTTTGGTGGATGCCTTGGCAGCTGGTGCATCCTTCGCATCTTCATCATCGCTATCACTTTCGCTTCCCGACTCAGAAGAGCTTGAATCGCTTTCGACGGCCTTGACAGGAGCACCGTTGGTCTTCGTGTTGGTGTCTTGATCAGATTCGGAATCGCTGCTAGAAGACTCAGACTCCGCAGAAGGTTTCTTTACAGAGGCCTTCTTGGATGCATTGCGCTCGTCGTCGCTGTCGGCGATTTCGTCATCCTTGCTGCGACGACGGGAAGCTGGAGTAGACTTGACGGGAGCGGCCTTTGCAGGAGTAGATTTTGCGGCATCGGAAGCGACAAGCCTGTCCATGAAGCTGACAGGAGCATCTTCGCTACTATCACTGTCGCTTCCGCTTCCTGAGCCTTCGTCGTCATCGTCAGAATTGTTGGCAAAAATGTTATTCGGGTTGCTCTCTTTCTTGATGGCGGCAGAGCGGCCAGCAGGGCGACGGCTGGCCTGCGCATTGGCGGCTAGACCTTTCTTCGTGTTCTCGACATGCTTGCTGAGGGAGTGCACCGCGTAGGGTTCCTTGGGCGCCATCTTGGGCGATTTTTTGTTGAAATTTCGGGGTGGTGAAGGTGCAATGGGCTGGAGAAGGATTTCCAGAGGAAAGTTCAGTTGCTGGAAAATGAAATTTTGGGAGCCGCCGCGCTAGTGGGGCAATCCAATATCTACAGCAACGCGCCAGTTCGTGTAAAAAAAAAAAGTCTAGTGGCAGGTGACGCGAATAAAGTACAATAAGCAAAAGAAAAGGATAGTATGTGACTGAAAGACTTGATTATTAGCAAGACAGTATAAACTTCATAAAATTCTATGCAACCTGATTTTCTTAAAGAGAAGCTGCAGATGCCTCAGAAGTCACTGTGCGCCCAGGCATGGAAAGAACTCTAACTAAAGGCCTTAAATATTTTCTTATCGATAAGGTAACGTCCCATCCACTTCTCACCTACCCGCGACATTCACCTTGTTTGTTTTATAACTTGTAGATGAGAGCATTTCAGTGCCATCCCACTAATTAATTCTGTTGCTTTTTCAGTATACTACAAATTGAATTCTGTTTCTGGTTGTACCCTGGACGAAACCTGGTATCAGTAAGTATACTAGCTATGTCGTCTCATAAAAAACGAAGGATAGAAGGAGTTGAAGAAAAGGGTAAGTATTCAGTACGAGCTACTACTCGTATTTCCAGAAGTATGAGATGCTTAGACTGAATCATATAGGTATGAGCGCCATTGAGGCTCTCAAAGCTCGACAAAGAGGAGCTGCAACGTCTCCTACTCAAAAGACGCAACCTACTTCAGAATCTGAGGAGCAGCCAGTGATGAGCAGTGCCAACCGCTTTAACCTGCTTCGAAAAGACAGCAGTCAAAATGCGGCCCCGAAATCCCCCAGAAAGAGTGCAGCAAAAGATCCACGGCTACAGCGTGGAGTGGAATCACCCGCCAGTCGCTCAAGAGGCACTGCAGTAGCAGGGTATGTGCTTATCGTATTTGATAAATGTCATTACTCACCAATAGTTCAGAGGAAATACAGAACCTACGAAATCAGAGTTGGCTGGAGCCTTCCATGAAGTAAAACCTTACTCAACATTCCGTCTGTCGAAGCAGAATCACAAAGTCAAGACAGGGGGCGTTGTGGAAATAACGTTACCAAATAAAGAGGTAAGTCTTGCGGTATCATCTTCAGTGCCATATCTAACTTGCGTAGCGTTTTGTGGTCATCGGAAGTTATGGAATTCGGGTTATTCGTGGCGAAGTGAAGTTAGCTGGAGCTACTCTCTACCCCTCGGAAACCATTGAATGGGTTCATGCTCCCTATTGCTATGCAGTTCCTGTGCTACGGACTGCAGAAGAGACCAAGTTGGAATTTTATCCTGACAACACTGCTCGGGGTATACGCCAGTTGGGTCGTCTATCACCACTATTTAGAAAGATGTGGGTTGCGCCACCTGAGATCAGCTCAGCGAAAGTAACGGAAGAATCCACTTTCGAGCTTGTAAGTCAACGTCTTCAGTGACATCCAGTGAGATGTTTGACTTATATTTGCTTAGATATATACCCCTGAAGAGGCCTCGAAGAGATCCATTGAGGATATGGTTCCAATGCCTGCGTGGAACAAGAAGTTGTCTTCGCTAGTAGTGACTAGTCGAAAGAAGGCCTCACTATCAACGCTGATATGTGGCCCAAAATCGGCTGGGAAGTCTACCTTTCTAAGATTATTCCTGAACGGGCTATTGACAGATCGACCTCAAGCTCAGAACTCTCGCAAAGTTGTGGTCCTCGATCTCGATCCAGGCCAACCAGAATATGCGCCAGCAGGAACGGTGTCACTTGTTTCTGTAAACAAACCAAATATCGGGACACCATTCACACATACCAGCTCCGAAAACTCTGCTTTCAAAGTTGTCCGCTGTCATTCAATGGCTTCAGTCACTCCAGCTTCAAACCCCGACCTTTATTTGTCATGCGCGGCAGATCTTTTCGATACCTACTCTAAACACCACGCCGGAGATCCTCTTATAATCAACACCCCAGGATGGATTCAGGGAACTGGGTTGGATCTCCTGTGTACATTAATCGAGAGAATAAAACCCCACGAGGTCTTGTTTATGTCAGAAGTGGGTTCTTTCGATTCAGTCGATGCTTTACGCGCAGCAACAGAACTGGCATTCACAGAACTTCCGTCACAGCCATCCAAGATTGCTCTCAGAACGGCAGCCCACCTCCGAGCAATGCAGACTATGTCTTACTTTCATTTGCAAGACATGAGACCAACGGTAGCAAACGTACCTGACACACCTTCGAGATTGAAGTGGAACGCCTCGCCGCTCTCCTTCAGACCACCCTTACTTGTGCAGTATTCTTCGCTGAACCGCGGCGTTTTAGGGCTGCTATCCTATGACTATCAATGCCCCCCAGAATTGCTGGCCGACACAGTGAATGGGCAGATAATGGCGGCAGTTGAGATAGAGGATGCCAGGGCATTCTCCAATTTCACACAAGAAGAAACACTGACCGAAGCAAACGACTCCGCGCAGGTCAATGTGGATTCAGGAAACCAAACATGGCCTGTTGTAACAACGAGCCCAGAAGGCATCCCGTTGATACCCAACTACAATGATGCAGCCTTGGATCCCCGCTATTCACGGACTATTGGGCTAGTACTTCTGCGTGGTATCGATATGAAGTCAAAGACCCTTCAGCTTGTCACTCCAATTCCACTTGAAGATTTCAGGCAGATCAAGTCGAAAGGCAGGAGTATAGTACTTCTTCACGGAAAGTTTGATACCCCAAGTTGGGCTTATACCGAGGAACTTTATGAGAGAGCAGGGGTTGATGAGGGGAACGAGATGATGCTTGAGGCTATAGCAGACATGGAAGATAATCAGTCAGAAGCTGAGTCAGAAGATGGAGACGGAACTGGCAATCTGGAAGATGAAGACACGGGATATAACCAGCCAGGAGCTAAGCCAGACATGACGGACAGGGTTAGCGACCTGACAGAAGTCCCTTGGGTTGAGGTTTTGAAAGGAGGCCAAAGACGGCCTATTGGTTCACGAGTTTTGCGGGTCCGAAGAGACTTGGGTCGCAACAAGACGGGAGACTAGCGCCGCGCATGGATTGCCTGTCGACGAGAGTGGCTGCGGCCACCAAAATGCTTCACTACGGCACTGTATCTAGCTAGCGACCGTTTGGCCGATCAAAAAGAGGTGGAGTGGAGACACGTTCCGGCACTTGGATACTGGCCATGTGGCTACCTCGGCACTGAAGGAACAATGACGATTTGGCTGAGCTGAAATCTACTGTATAAGATGAAGTTAGGGACATAAGCTCACCATTGGCCCACGAAAGCCCTTTTGTTATGAGTATAGAAACATGATAAGGTGAGCTGCAAATGGATGTCAGGGAATGGTAACAAGCCCACATGTTGATGTGATGTAACGCTAAGGGCATCCGTGTTATGCCCAAGATCCTGACAGCTGACAGGTCATTTCTTGTCTGCTCTCGCTACCCAACAATTTGGTTCGGATGCATTCACTATTCCTTTTGGTAACAGGACTAGGGGAGCGAGGCTGATGGAGGCGCAAGACGGTTACACAGCAGACACGGATCATAGCAAAATCAGGCCATCGTTCATTCTAGACCAAGGACAGAGTCTTTGTATATAAATACGGGAACTGATGCTGCTCGCGATGGGACCAAACTCTTCTGGCTTGTGTTAGTTGAAATGAACGGATTCGCGTACCATTCTCGACATCGCCTTGACTTTATTGGTTGTGCCACATTCCGCTTCTAATCATAGGAGGTTAAGAACACTTTCGCTTACCAGCATGGTACGATATGATGAAAACAATGAGGTATTCTTGTCTGCTATTCCATCGTGTGCCTGTTCGTCCGCGAACCTGGACATGCATCAGCTCTGCATAAGTTCAGCTTTATGCCCCGCTTATGATCTGAGCCGATAAATATCGGAAATCGAGGGGCTTTTCAGACGAATGAATTGTGAATTGAGGAGCTATATTGAAGAATGAAGGGTGCGGTATATGAGAAAATGGTGGGTTTAAAAGAATTGCCTTTTTCTATTAAATTCGGAATGGTCGCTCTCCCGTCACTTCCTAAATCTCTGATGCGTTTGCTCTCTTTCGAAGGAAAGGGCAACTTGACCGGCCTACCCACCCGTTTTATGCACCTGCCTCACTCAGGTCAACACCCAACCGTTCCTGCTACGAAATAATCTTTGTTTAAGGGAATGAGAGGCCTCAGGCTGTCTCTCAACGACTTCACTCCCGTATTTGGCCCATTAATGATTGCTAGCACCTTGCTCTTCTCAACAAATATATAAGAGCACCGTGGCGATCCCCACCACAGCGCTTTCTTGTCCCGAGTTGCGTGCAGATTTGCGAAAACGGCCTTCTGCATGCGTCTCGAAAGAAACTTCCAATTCCAATGGATGTCCTCGTGAATCCTTGCTGTCACTTGGGTGCCTAACCTCGAAGCGTGCACGGCGATACAGAGCAACATGAGCCTCCCACTAGACATAAGTACGACTTGTCCAGACAATGGCGCTTACTAGAGCTGCGGCAACCCAGGGAACTGCATCTAGGAATGAGTCCGGACACGAGACCCCCTACAATAGGGTTTGACCTTTGACGCACAATCTTGGAATCCTCGGGGCATCGGTAAGAATCGCCGGAGTACCTACGATAATCTGCTTACGGCTCCGCCATGCAGGCAGTACATACATCCATCGGCAAACAAAGATGCTCGCATGGCGACTGTGACCTCGCTTTACGTATGTCGTTCGATTTTACGGAACTTCATGCAAGTCTGAGGCACACTAGCTGTCTCATGCATGCTGAACCCTCCAACGAGTTCAGACGAAGCATGAGAAACTCGTGGCAAAGGCTTGGGTCAATCGCTCCCAGAGGTCGAAAAAGCGTGCAGTTACCTCACCGCCTAGCATCCTCTCACGCGCCACGTGCGATAGTGCGACTTTAGATCAGCTCGCTTGCAAACGGCGCGCCGTTGCTTCACGTTAGTGCGAACTTTGAGCGGTACCCCTGTTGCATAGAAACCCTCCGTTACCATGACGTTCGAGCATCGAGCCCAAACATGTCAAAACGGACGACACAGGCCTCATGGTGGAGAAAACCGTTGAAAAACATCCCTGGGAAACATATTGGTTGGTGCATCTCGATTGAGCGGGCCGAGAAATCTTCGATCAATCATGGTTCGAATACTTTCTTGCTACAAGCCTGGCAAGGCTTGAGGTATGTGCATTGATACGAGCATGTTCCGGTGCACCTGCTCCTAAACGTCTTCTAAAGGAGCCTCTTCACTTTACGATTTCAGTGGCCAACAAGTCATTCTTTATCATATGGATGAACACCATTTCCCATCTCCCAAGGTACAATGACACACACTACGCCCGTCGTATAGTACAGTACGGGTGATAACAAAGATCAGAGAAACAGACGATCTTGGGGCCCAAATGCCCAAATTGACAAGGATGCATCTAATAAATACCCTGTCCAGACAGTCAGTTTGTCATGACCGGAGCGACTCAAACAGAAAAACAGGCGCTGTGGTTGGCGGCTAGAACATCTATGCCGGCCGGCGCCGGGCTGTGTGGTGGGGACAGCGTCAACAGAGCTAAGAGAGGGGCCGGGTACGGGGACAAGAAGTCGGCATGAGAGACAATGGTGGATCTGTGCAACAAACGATACACCGAGCTCAGTGAGGGACGCAATGATTAGTGTGGATTACGCAGGGACTCCTGAGGCATTGCCTTGGTCAGTCCTTGACACAGGATAATCTCGGTGTTAGTGGAAGGACAACATGAGTATGGCTGACGGCCTTGACACCAAAAGAGGCAGGCCATGGGTAGGTACTCAGGATATGAAATGCATTTTCCCCATCTATCCGAAGAGCTGCCACTGGAATGGGTCAAGCTATTGCACGGTAGTCTTACTTGATCGTCTCGCTTATCTCCGCTGGTCTCCTCCTAGACCCATTAACCGCCAGAAACTCCTCGGCACGAAATTGCCAACGGAGCCTCTAAGCGATGCCTCTTTCTATTCCTTCCGTGTGCCACCCACCACTCGATGGATCTGCAGGCGGGCAAATGCATCTTAGCAATAACGGTTGTTCAGCGCTTTCCCCACTTGTGGTTCATCGACATGATTGCTCGATCTTTCATTGCCAGTACTTACGGCAGGTTCCAGCTGTCTTGTTACTTGCTGGGGTAGCTGATCAGTCTGTTCGTAGTGATCCCCTCAAGACGCAAAGCTTTTGCGTTTGTTGTCAGGAATACCAAGAAAACCCAGACCTTTATTCTATAACTTGGTTCTACTCAGTTGGAAAGTTGAAACCAATGCATATTAGCGAGTTCTAGTCGGTCGGCTCTAGAATCTGGCGTCATGGGAGAAGGGGCCCAACGAAGGGAAGCAAGCTACCGATCCGCGTGCACTGAATGTGCTCGCCGCAAGCAAAAAGTAAGGAAGCCCACCCCTTTAAGTGACTTATAGTCCATACAGGAATGCCCTTTACATCCAGTCTCCTTACCATATTATCTACTGACGATTGTGCAGTGCAACCGTGAGTGGCCTTGCAACGGATGCCAGAAACGCAAGGTAGCCGACAAATGTCGCTTTAAAGACACCAACCAGCTTGCGACTGAAAAAGCTGTCGACAGACAGCGAAAGAACCGACTCATCAGTAAAACTAGTCCCGATTCCATCGATTCCGAGCTCGAGGATACTGCCAATGAGGGGATTAACGCCCTGGGCTATATGCCCTCGCATCTTCTCTTTGATCTCACGTCGAAATACGAGGTTTGTGCACCCTTACCAGTTTTCGTCCTCGACCTAACAATGTCCGCTTCCATAGACAATGAAAGCAACATCACAAGAGTTTCTAAAAGACCCCAAGAGTTTCCCACAGCTGGAACGGGCTCTGAGAATTGTCCCATCGAAGCCGTATGCCGGTATGAAACACTGTGAAGCACTCTCTCAAAATGCCGTCTAACTATTGTTCCAGACATACTTGTCCAAAACTTCCTTAACAATGTTAATTATCACTACTACATTATCTATCCGCCGTCTTTTATAGAGCAATATCAGAGATGGTGGGCTTCGCGAGCCGAGGATCGACCACTGAGCGTTCAATGGACTTGTCTCCTTCTCACAGTCTGCGCATGCGCTTCGCAGTATACCGATGTCGAGCTGCAGTCGAAACTCGAAGCTGGCCTTGGCGACCCGATTCATCGCATTACCGAACAATACCACGAAGCTTCTCGAGAACTAGCAAGTTCAGTTCCTTTAGGCCACAGCCATCTCATCAACGTCCAGCAACTACTGCACTCTTGTTACTGGTTCAAGTCTGAAGCCCGATTCATCGAGTGCTGGCACGTGTTGAATTCTGCGATTCGAGAAGCTCAAGAACTCTGTATGCTTAAGCCGTGCTACCCACTATCAGCGAGTTGTTGCTAACGCTTCTAACAGCCGTCCACAAAGAAACAAAGGCTGGTCCTATGCCCGAATTCGAGTTGGAAATGCGACGAAGAATATGGTGTATCCTGGACACTTGGGACTGGTGAGTAGCATCCCATATTGTATTATCTGGCCAAAGTAATACTGACCCGACAAGGCAAATATCTACACTTCTAGGCAGACCCTTGATTATTGATCGAAGTGACTGTGAAGTTGACCTCCCAACTCTTAGCTTGGAAGGCTATCAACACTCACCCTTAGCCCACATGAAAATACAGTCTGGGTTGATCCGTCAAATTTCTGCGAAGTTCGGCCATACCAAGGACATAACGGCCCATGCGGATGTTCAGGAATACCAGAGAATTGTTGAGACTTGGATCAGCAGTTTCCCTCCTCCTCTCAGTGTCCACAATCCGGATCGATCGTTAGATGCCTCATGCCCGTGGATCATCCTGCACAGACATTTGATACGTACCGTTGCATTCACAATGCTTCTTCAACCTATTCGGGGATTTCTGACAAAGCCATTTGCCATTCGATCTTTGGAGGCAGAGCTGCAAATTCGCAGTGACGGTATTAGCTATTGCCTGGAGCTAATGACATCTCTGCATGGACTTTTCGATCATGTATACCCACGAGACGCTAATTACCATTTTGTCTTGTTTTGCATTTTCGATATTTCGACAGTCTTGTGTTCTGCAGTGCTTCATGACGAGCAGCATACACTCCCTCGGCGGGAAGATGTTTACAAGGCTATCGACGAGGCACACGCCATACTGCAGAGCATGAGAATGGTGACCAAGTCAGCCAAGGCATCATATGGGATCTTGACTCGGATCGTCCACCGTCTCCCCAGAACATCGCGAACGTATAGTATGACAAGCAAAAGCCCCGAGGCGGTGGTGCCACAAGTTCCGGAAGCTGCTACATCACCGCAGGTGACGCTTCCAGTCACGGCCCCGTATCCGCATAACTCACCCCCTACAACAACTTTCTCACCTTCACCGATAAACATACCCACTCCTGGAATAACACCCCCGGTATACTCTCTGTCCAATGTTCCAACAATAGCTGGTGACTTTGCAGTTCCTGCAGCATACAATGGCCTTTCACAGTGTGGCAACTGGCAACCGCAGTTATACATGCAGGACCCTGCCACTTTTGCGCCTACTCACGTTTCTGCTCAAGACACTATGTTCGCGAATATTTCGGACGAGGAGCTTGGCGAGCTGGCAAATGTTTGGAACTATCAGTCCCTTGATTTCAGCTTCATAAGCTCCTAACTGTTGCGCTCATCACCTGGTATAGCGTGGTTGGTATAAAATGCGTCCATAAAGGAATTTGCGTTGATGGCCAGCGATGGATATACAGTTATGGCATATAATAGTCACTCTTAAGCATTTCGCCACGACGGTTGTCTGCTGTACTCAAGTTTTGTAGTATCGCTACGTGGAAAAAGCAAGGGAGCCCAAGGGTCAGGTCGATACGGCCCCTATAATGGAGCGGTGACCAACTAGCTTTCGTGAAGACCTCCACAAGAGATGAAAGCAATATTACGAAAGGATAAGAAAGTACGAAATGTCTTTACGAGGTAACGAGATAAATGAGCGATAGTATAGATTGACAGAAGACTCAAGACACTGTGAAAATAAATACCCAGAAGGAAAACGCAACTGGTGATGGGCTAAAGCTCAGGTCCTAGAAAATTATATGCAAATTCTATGTCTAGTTCACAAGCAGAAGAAAGCATGTCCAGGCAGTCTTGGTATTAGCCTTTCTAACATTGGGAAGTGCAATGATCCCATTTGAACCAATTTATACCTAGGTAGGTAGCCAAAGAAACAAGGAATAAGCAGATGAGGAAAGCAGAGAGAAAACCATCCTGACTTGATAAAACACCGGAGAAACATATATAACGACAAATGACACGTCCTGTGCTTTATATCTATATGTGCCCTCCTAACGGCACTTCGAACGAGACACTTGAAAGGGTATAGATCACCAGCGCGACTGGAGTCAAAAGACGGGATCTCCTTGTCAACCGTCGGTAATTTGCGGGTGGTTTCGAGGCCCAGCATTGTGATTGTTGGCCTCAGGTAGCCTCAAAGTCAATTTGAATGGCTGGCAAACAATGATGATGCGATTATGGGTGATTTGGGGCATGGGGGTTGCACCAAGACCTTAATGTGATTGGTCTGGCAGCAAATGAGCGACAAGCCCACAAATATGTAAGCCAAAATCAGGTAGGAACATAAATACCTAACCCCCTCACTACCATTAGTCAGTCGACTCCTTGACTCCCTTGTGTTTCATCCTTGCTGCCTTCTTGTCATCTGCATCGAACATTCATATATTCATTGTTCGACGCTCCGAAAGACTATATCAAGGTCGCTCGCCTGATCGTTGTGCATTCGCGTTTTGCGCCGCCCGCAGAACGAGAGCTTGGCATCCCCTCATTCTACCATGACTTGTTGATGAGCTTATGTGCCTCTCATCGACAAACAACCAGGGAAACGTGGGAAAGAGTCATGGAAGGGGCCAAGCAGTCCGGCCTTTCCCTCTGCATGACAAGGACTTGCCAACACACATTGTTCCCATCGTCTATATGAGACACAAAAGCGTCGCTCAACCGCTGGCAGCGATCTGCTAATGCTCACAAACAACCGAAAGAGCCAATAGCACAAAACGCACCCGAAATACATGGAGTATATGGGTGCCAAGGGAAAACATGGAAGGGAAAATCTACTCAAATGCATGAGCTGGAGAGCAAAAGACCACATATCTCTTGGATCCAATTATGCTGGACGAACCAAAGGTCTAGCCATATGCAAACGAGAAGGTAAGGGGCATTTTTCCACATCATGATGACTTCTGATCAACAGAACACCATGGTCGCGCCATTGCTGGGGAGGTGACAACATGATAGTATTGTCTATTGATAGCCAGGCTCCATCGGTGTACTAATGGAGGGTCACTCGGGATTCCGGTGACACTGGGGGCTTCATGACATCTGCTTCTTCGCAAATGCCATTAACGGATTCCAGAGAGAAATGAGCAGCATGACGATTCGAGTCGAGATTGACCTTTGGGTTGGGTCTAAGATCAAGGAAATTGAATGAACGTGCTGTTCATCCTCCGCCGTTGCTCGCTTGACAAATAGGGCCGGGTAAAGAAGTGGGCAGTAACTACAGTCGAAGATCACTCGAACTTCGAACCAGTTCCAACCAGATCGGACGTAGGCTTGACGCTGTAGCCCGTGTTCCGATACTGAGCCATGTCGTTGTTCAGGTTTGCAATGCCCTGATCGTGGGTTTCGTTGACAGGCACAGGATGAGTCGACATCCTAGCAGCGATGCTGTCGTGAGAATATTCTGCGACACGAGTTACCGCCATGTGTCGAGGCTCTTGAGGACGAGTTTCAGTGGTTCTAACAACAGACCAACCGTTAGCAACATGATCAGTTTGCCACGAGCAACCAACAGCGAACGTCCAATCCGAGCGATCACCGAAGAACTAGCGACATACCCTGCGGCCGAGCCCTGGTTGGGTGCAATGGACGTCATGGCTCCTGGAAATATTGGATGGCCGACGAGAGGCAGCGTATAGAGAGGTGGATGGGCTGTAGGTGACCGATGCGATGGTGATAGAGATGCACGAACGCCAGCGAAGCGTAATCAAGACGGCTTTTTCGGACGACCGACACGAATAATAGTACTGTGATGGAACAGATCGAGTCGGGGATTCATGAGATGGGAGCTGCAGCACAGAAACTCAAGTACCTGCTTGCGGAGAAGACGACGAGGGGGACGATTGAGAAAAAGGGAATAGCAGAAGCAGCGACAGCAGAGCACCAATGATGGTGGGGACGATAGCGACAGCGACAGCGGCGAAGAGCGACTGCAGCAGCAAAGAAAGAGACAGGCCTGGTTCGATCGCTAGGAAGGTTGGTACAGAAGTGATGGCGAGTGAGTAAGTTGTATTGAGGAAGGGGAATGAAGATGTTTAAATACAAACAAAAAGTTTGGGATGAGTATTGTGGGAGGGGATGGACAAAAGATTAAAGCAAAAGTGTTGCAAAGGGGCTCACCCAGTTGTGTGACTTGCCCGTCACTGATGATTCTGAGTAGCTGGTGTAGACGTGGGGTCAGGACCGGGGCAAGGGGAGTGAGGAGAAAAAAAGGGTGTGTGGTGGATGACGCGAGTTGAGTTGAGATTCTGGTCTTGAACAGAATCTAGGTGACGGAGGTTATGGGTAGCGAAAGGCAGTAAAGAGAATAAAAAAAGGCGACGGGATAGTGTCGTCTCTCTCCTTGTCCCTTGATGCTTACCTCACTACCCATGCTGCCCTGTAGGTCTGAACGGACCTGGTCTTGGCTTTGGCATGACCTTTACTGATTCCACTTCACTTTCCTCCGTACCTTGGGTTAGGTTAATGGGTAGTCTTTGCAGTGCACCTTACACCTCGTTGTCGGCGTCCATGGCTTGAGTGACCAAAATCAATTCAACGGCCCAGCGCCAGGGGTTTGGCATTTGCTGTCGACGCCAGGCCCTTTCTGACGGACTGAGCTCAGTAGTCCAGGATAGGCTGTAGAACATTGATTGCACACGGCATGGATGTACCCATGCCCTGCCAGTGCTGCTGTAGTATCCGCCGTACTTTGGCTCGGCTCCATGGCGTAAATCATTGCCCACGCACCAGACCAAGCCATGATCAAGCCGAGTCGCCAAAACAATGGCGTCCAGCGGCGCCGTGTCCACTCTCCTGTGCAGCAAAGCAGAGGGACGCCGGGGCAATGTCGCCGTGCAAGTGGAATTGAGTGGACGAATCCCATTCTCCGGAACTGTACCCCGCACTCCCCCCATACCTGCTACCTACACCCTCCTGTTCCCCTCTTCCCGTCCGCTTTTTTCTTGTTCTGTCTGTCGCATCATATCTCTAAATCACACAGCCCTCGGCGCAGCACTCTTGCAAATGAAGAAGACCGTTTCGCGAATCGGGATTTCGTTTGACAAGGAACCGATGCATAGTGCAGCTCTTCACCATGGTGGTTTTCACTCTCCGGGCATCTTTTTAAGCATAAGAAGCACCTAGACTCGTGAGCTAATTGATGGTACAACACGTCGTTTATTTGACCGAAGACATTGACTGACGTAGGGGGTGACGACGATAAGAGCAGGGTGTTGTACTTTTTTTCTGTTGCGAGCTTCGTAAGCCAGAGTCAACAGTCAAGTCCCGCTACAGAAGCCCCGACGTTGATAGGGAGAGGTGGTGGTCATAGCTGGCAAGGATGGCGGGGGGTAGCGGATAGCGTTGCAACGCGAGCGAGCTGGAGGTAAACTGGAGTGTAGAGAAGAATGCAATCCAGCGACGGATCGCCTAATCCATAGCAGTAATCCATTGCAAAAACTGTCTGGTTGTTAATGGGAGTCAAGGTAAACTTGTCGTCCCCTTTAGGTTCGCCAACCCCACTTGCGGTTCGCATCGTGCTTCTTTGCCTTATTAGCGGGGCAGCGTGGTAGCGCTCCATTTCTAGCGGCACCTCCATCCATGAATTCTGGCGGACACGCCCCCTTCCGGGGCCGCAGGGCTGAAAGTCGCACCGCGGAGGGAGGAGCCCACTGGAAAGTTTTGATGCATTAAAACCTTTGGTGTAACATTTATCAGCGATCATCTATGAGGATACGTATGTAAAAGCCCTTCGCCCAATAACCCAACCACCAGATTCGGCCGCAGTTGAAACATATTGCAATGAAAATGGAAGTGGTGGTTCAAGCTGTACTATCTCGAGTTCTGCCATTGGACCGGACTTGATCGAACAAAAACTGAAGTATCATGGCTCTCAAAACAGGGGATAGGGAGATGTATACGAGTACGCAGGGCTTCGATATCGTCACCAAGACCCGGACCTAGCTTTGTGCAAGGTCCGGTCGAAGCGGCGTCAAGTGGATCTATAACCGCCGTAAGCCAGTCCAAGCTAATCTAATTGAAACTTGACGTTTTGTCGGAAACACCATATTCTCCGACAGCAATGTGCTCAACGCTTTGCCACCCCGGAAGTGAATAATTGACGAAACGAGACATTGGATCCCGTCATGCCGGGGCAAGGAACAGAAAGGAACCTGGGCCCAAAATCCACGTCCGCCTCGCCGTTCCTTGTGTGAGAACCAATTGATCGAGGGGCCTTACAGGGCCAGTCGAAATAGGGTGTGTCTCTTTCTCCAGCAGCGGCGGCTAAAATGGACAGAAGAAAAAGAGCCAGAGACCTGACAGCCGACGGGGAACCGCCGCCAGGGGAGTGGTTTAGATAGACGGGAGGGGCATCGTAAAATAGACCAGTCTATGGCTTAAGAGAAGAGAGTGCGGTTCCATAACCGATACAATAATTAGGGTTACACTGGGCTCAGCAGACTTGCAACGGAATGGGATGGGAATTGGTGACCCCTAAACCTACTCCAGGATCATCTCCCGGACCCCCGACTATAGTGGAATAGTTCCGGCATCTGGCAAGGAGCGGAAATCGGCTTTGGTCTTGTCTCTCTGCTACGCAATTTTGAGCTTAGGAGCTTGGATCATGACTGGCCGCGCCATTGTTCAACACCTAAACCGTAAAAGAAACGACTTGCAGGCGGATTAGTCCCCCGACGTTGGTTTTCTTCGTGCAAAGCTTTAGCGTAGCTGACGTCTGAGCCGGGCGGCTGCTTGAGGCGCCGTAAGTGGAATAATTAGCTGCATTGCGCCCCTCAGCCACATCGTACCCCGTTGGCATAAGCGTTGAAGCTCCCGCAAACCATCCCCATAGAGTTGGGGGTAGAAAGCTCAGCAAGTCGAAAATATTAATCACCTAGTCCAATGTTTCGATGCCGGTGGTGTTTTTGACCTAGGACGTGTTAGCATATACTAAACGTCCGTAGCGAGTATTGGTAGTTTTCCTATCTAATCTCTTGGCAGTATACCTTCTCCAGGCGGTATACATGCCATTTCGCAATCTGTGACGTTACGAAGCGATTAAAGATGTGGATATGTTCTTGCCAAGATATCGTCGCAGGCCGAAGACACTAACGCCCGGCGATTTGAGTTGCTGTTGCGCCCTGCGACCCACGATGCAGATCATGAACAAGGTCGAGGGCGCAAAATGCAGTGCAGCGAATAACTCGAGTGCATATTCCCCACTGGATGAACTGCTGCTTCTTTACCGACTGCGCAATCCTGCGGTAGTCAGAGGCCAGAAAGTCAATGCTTTGCGAGTAGAGATGATCTGGATCCATATCTTAGGGTTGGTTGGAGAGTGCGGGACGATCCACCGAGATCCAAAGCGCTACAGGGATACCTGGTGCTGCCTTGGGTCCTTGACCTTAACCTTGACAGGGAGAGTTCAGTCGCATGTAATACGTACAGGCAGATAGACAAGTCGTGAGGATAGATGTCTTGTCCTTGAAGCTGACCTTGGAGTTAAGGGAGGGCGTGGGCCCGAAAGTGAAAAGTCGAGGTTGATCGGTATATTCCGAATAACAGCAGGTACGCCCCGTCTGGGCACACCCAAATTCTGGTGCAGGTGCGATGACACATGAGATGGGCTGGGACATGATGGAAGGAGGTGGGGGTCAGGAACATATGAGACTCTAGCAGTTGCTCTTTCTCGAAAAATGTCATTTTCGAAGCAAACACAGGAAGGCCTCCCTCTCTACCTTTTACCAGTCGATAGAGGTTGCCCTGGCAGGTGGGAGGGGTCGCAATAGAACTCATGGCATTGTCGCACTTTCCGGCTCGAGTACAACTGATCTTCATCTTGGATGTCGCACATTTTCTTTCTAGAAATCTTCAATGTCACTCCCACCGGGCTTTGGAGACCACCACTATCCGTACCGACCATCAAGTTAACCTACCAGAAGCCCAGAAAAGGCTGCCGTGAGTCCCTCCTGAAACAGACTACCTATTTCAAGGTGTCCAGGGGAGATCGAGCAGTCTTTTATTCCACCTTCTTCTCGTACTCAATTATCGCTATTATTGCTTCGAGGATGTCACTCTTGTCGTTGGAGAACTCTAGCGGTGTAGAAGCAACCTTCTGACATGGATGTCAGGACATGTCAGGGCCAGGTCGCTAGCGCGACAAGGACTAGACTAGGTACTTACTGTACCTCATTCATTCACACAGACGTACACTCGGATTAAGTTCGATGATTTGCAGCTACAGAGTGATTTACAGTATCACCCGCTCGCGCGTTCCTCCCCTTAAGGGAAACCCTGGCCCCTTCATTCATGAGCTTTGATGAATAAAGTACAACACAAAGAGGGCTGCCGCACAAGGATACTCGTTATGAGGCAGGAGCTCAAGTGCCCTTCAAGAAGAACAGCCTGGCCAGATCAGTTTGGACTCATACAACAATGCGCAGACCTACAAACTTGCCTATCTTGTTGAAGATTGATCAAGATACATGACCACTTTGTGTAACCATGCAATTTTACAATCTGTTGGGTCAACTGGCGCAATACCAATGTCAAAAGGCGTTCAAACTCTGTCTCCACGCCTAAGATGAGCAGACGAGGTTTTGGCGCCTCTTTCCCTTTCTCAGCTCTTTCATGATGGTCCAACCGACGCAAATGAGGCCTGCCACCTCTTGATTGGTCAAGCTTTGACAGCTTGGAGAAACAGACCAAAACAAATGATAAATCATATTCCAGGTTATCAGAGGGAGCGACCTGCATCTCGTCGATTATTGTCGTCTGACGTATTGGAAGTCACTGGGGTGGCAGAGCTCAAAAGTTTGAACTGCCTCTCCATGGCAGTCAATGTGAAGTATCACTGCAGCTATTGAACTTGTGATGTTGCCTAAGTTCGATGTTTGCCTATCAGACAAGTGTTTCATCTATGAGCGAGCCGACTGTCCTACGATAAGCAGGAACAGTGAAAAAATAGAAGCGAAGTGAAGATCATCGCATTTTGCGAGCTCTAACGATGTTTCATAGATCTACATAGTAATAGCTTCAAATTCAGGACCCAAGTGGGTTGACTGGAGGAGACACTTCAACGAAAAAGTTCAAGTGTGTACCGCTGCGTCGGTCCCAAAAGCCTCCACTGGGAGGTTACTGTGGGCCCGGTAATGCAGGCTGGGCTACTGTGCTCTTCACTAACATCGGATCCCTGGTCAGCACGCTCCCCGGCACTAGCACCCATTCATCTCTAAATGATTAGCACCGGCTCATACGAGAGACTCTGGATCTTGCAGAGACGAGTGCCGGGCTGAGCTGATGCAAGAAGATAGGACATTGGTCCAGTACCCTATTTTCAAACCGTGTTGGCCAACACGCACAAGCTCATCTCATCTCATACCCTCGCCATGTTACCAAACGCTTAGATATCGGGGCTGAATCAGATGCTTCCAATTTGGTACAAAATCTCCATAATTCATTACCAATGTAAGCACTGTTCCTGGTTGTTTGACACACTACATAATGACGCCCGCTGTACTCAAATTCCAAGTTACTATGCTAAAAGAGAGGGAGGCAGAGAGGTAGAGGCCCGCAGGGTACCCGGTCCTTAGTCAACCGGGATTAAGAGGCACTTGTAGAGGTGGGACAAGCCCTGGCTCTGAAGATGGCAGGGACCAAGAGACATGGATGTTGTGGAGAGTAATATTTGCAGGGGCTGGAAGGTGAACGCGGTCAGTACTGTACACACAGGCGTACGACAAAAGATGTGGACTCTGGGAAACAGACACACATGCAGGGCGACGGAGACCACCCTTCGCGAGCTGGTTCCTGGACAGAGTGTTACCCAGCAAATAGGAACTGATCCACGAGGGCCTCGTGATGCACAGCTTCGAGAAGGTCTCTCTTCGGGTTCGTTCAGCTTCAGAGAAGAAGTTGCATTCGCACATTCAATACTTGTTGTTTCGTTGCATATCGATGAGTCAAAGTGCAATAAGCTTCGAAAATGATGGTGTATCGAGATTGCTTCTTAGAGGACGCGCAAGTCACGGCAACAGGTACGTCTGACATGGAGTCAAGGACAAGCAGTCCTGCGCAACCTATCCCCTACGTTCGACCTCCCGGACAGGCTTGGAGAGTGTGACACAGGGGGGGATTCAAGGAATGGAAGGTTTCTAGAACACGTCAGGAAGCCTTTTGGAAGGCCGCAAGCACAAACCCCAGTCGATGGGGATAGGTCCATTGTAACGCTGACATGCAGATAAAGTCGACCCCCAGCAAGCTGTTTTTCTTCACCTGACACTCAATTCACGTGCAAGTTCACCTGCAGTCCATGTCCAAAGACAACGCAAGAGGCTGGAGAAGCGCACTGATCTCATACAGGACCTACCGCATAGGTCTATCGTCATGAGCATCTGCACATTGGCAGGGCGAAGGGCGTCTATCACGCAGACAGCCAACAACCTATAGCAAAACTGCGATAACTGTTACACAGCTCACTGTTACAGTATCTCCCCCAAGCCGTCAGATGTGATCATTGACACGGCGAAAGCGAGTGTGACATTCTAGAAGAAGCAAAGGAGATCTTCCAGGTCTTGTACAACCTGTTGGTAGTGCTTGCTTACGTCCAAGATAAGAGCCTGCATTAATACTGTATAGGTACTATACGATCTGCCTCGTCGGACCCCAACTGGCCACAGAGAGAACCTTGAGGCGTGCTGACGATTGCGCGTCAATCACAAATCTTGAAAGACACCGGAGCATTCGAACATAATACACCCTGGATACCTCCTAAGCCAAATCAGGCTTCCACATCATACCTCAGTGAGTGGTAGCCTGTCATGGATGTTTCCGCTGCAGGCCATTTTGGATGCATTGAACTAGTCTCTGTAGATCCTACCACAATACGGACATAAAAATATGAGACTGAGCTTACGATTGCTTCTTATGCATGCGACCCCATCATTTCAGCCGAACAGGCTTCATTATTAGCCAGAGGCAGTGTCCTAAGCGAGATGCTTCGTGTCTTGATCGCGAAAACCCCATGTCTCAGCCTGATGCTCTAGTCTGGCGATCATATCGTTTACGGGTTTAGACTAAACTGCATCGGTTAGGATTATGCTTAGCTTTATTGTTCACGTCTTATTTGAGCCTCATGCTGCGCCAGAATTCCCATCTGGCAGGTTCAGATTAGTGATCTTCTCACTGTTCGCTCTCATGACTCGGGGGCTTAGGTTGGTCAATGTAATAGATAGCAAAATAGAAATTGGCTTAAAATCACAAGTAGCCCTGCAAAGCGTAAAGAGGATCCTTGTACGAGCCGAGCCACAGGGAATATACCATCGGATACGAGGTCCACGTTGCAAGATCGACCTTGAAGGCTGTGAACCACGCTAAAGATACGGTGAAATGGCGATACTGATGTGAATTTCTAGATAGCCGAGGTATTGATTACATGAGGCGGCCATATGCTTTGCCTAAATATAGCAAATTTACGATATCGCGCTTCAAAACTACAACGTGCTGTAGCGACGCCTATTTTAAGTGATATTCGGTTCGCTAACCAGTGTTCTGTCTAGACTTGGTTCAGATATAGGGTATCTACTCATCTCGTGAAACCTCGTCCTGTCCCTCAAGGCATGTTACTTCCTAAGGGCTCCCAGGCTGAGCAGCTGAATTCATCTCGGTTATCTTAGTGCTGGGATACTATAGTCTGTTTCATATCCTTACTGGGGAGGCCCGTCTCTGAGATCCTGGTAGATGTTAACTATACCTCAACATCCAGTGATAGGTAAATCATTGCCTATAGAAGCCTTCGAATTTCATAGCTTGGGCTTTAGAACAGGAAATGTCAAAAGGAAAAGAGGAACAAAAGTTGCAAATGTGTTCTGCTCTACTTATTGAAACCAGGTATCTCATGACTGGGTTGGATTGGAACCTGCCTTCTTGAGAAAGGAAGCATCTAAAGTCAACAGGACCATGACTCAAAATCAATATTAGAAACTGCGGATACATTCAGCCCTTTTCACCCTGTCCGTATTGCTCTATCGAAAAAGGCCCTAGTCGGACTTGCTCATCAATGTCATATTTATTTGCCATTCAAGATATTTATGGTCATTGACCAACTAGGACCAGCAACATCCAGTTGTTGTGAAGTGGTGCTGGTAGCCCACTAGGGAACATTCGATCTTGTTTTCTTGATATGCTGCTCATATCTCGCTAAAGCAACAGTCCTTATACCGCAGAATGAGAAAGTAGAATACCAGAAGTCTAAAATATTTGAACTACAACGTGACTGGGAGTACGGGAGTGCCTCTTTGATTATAGTGATGCAAAAGGTTTCTTCCAAAGGCTATTCCCAATATCAAGAAACTTCTTTAACTATAAATAGGTAAAAGAATGGATGAGTCGTCTGAAATCGTGTTGGAGATTACCGGGATTTACAATAAATCAAATCAAGTCTTCACCGTAGAGCTCTCGTATAATAGAATTGAATTCTTTGTAATTTACACAATGCCTCTGCCAAACACACATTTTGACACTCGCCATTTAGGCGTGACTTCTATCTGAATATGCCTCATTGCTTCGTACAATAAATATGAAAATTCCCGTTACTCGTTATACTCAAACATATGCTCCCTAATATCAAACGATAATACGCCGTATTGTTAAGCTCTCCTTGGCTTTTGAATCTTTAAGCACCACCACAGTGCGTCTGTCGTATAATAGAGAGTCTCTGTTTGCCTCTCAGATTTGCGGATGTTCTGGATGCGCCGTCCGCATATGTCGATCAAAGTTGTCCTTTCGTGAGTAGATATGGCCCGACATGGCCTTGCGGCATCCGTCTACCTTGCATTGGTAGCCCTCGCCTTTGCGATGTGTACGCATGTGCCGGGTCAGGTCTTTCTGAGTAGCGAAAGCAGCGGAGCACTGTGAGACAAGACATGAAAAGTGCTTTTGATGGTACTTTGAGTGTTTTCTGTAGGGGCATAGGTTAGTCATCGATGCTTGCTTATTTATGAAGTGGTTGGGGTTGAAGCTTACGCGAGATCCGATGGACGTCTGAATTTCTTGTCACATTGGACACAAGTATTCTGGTCACCGCCACAAGCCTCGTCCTGTAAGTTGGGTGGACTTGAAGTGGCGACTGAAGATGAAGATGGTGGTACGCCGCCGTGTTCCTGAGACTGCCACATGTGTGGATGGTAGTCGGACTGTTGAGACTCAGAGTAGCCGCCGAGGTTGTAGGAGTAGCCCGAGTTGGAGTTTGATTGGTTGGCATAGTAGTTACCGAAGGCATGGAAACGGGGATCTGATGATGTTTGCTCCTGGTAGTAGCCGGAGGAAGAGGATGGACCAGCCCATGTGTGATGGTAGCGGGAGTCAGAGTCTGAGTCTGAGTGGCGGAACTGGTCGGCAGATAGTTGCCCGTGGCTATAAAAACTGCTCATCTCGAAGGATTGAAGAAGTGTTTCTGCCTTTGTGTCTTGGGTGGTAGTAGTGCTGTGTCGATCGGTTGTCGGTATCCATAAGCGGATAGACAGAAGCAATGAAAATCGCCTCCCTTTGTATACTTGAAGTCTCATAGCCTTTGGGTATTCAAGACAGCCTTGCTGATGGATTGGGCACTGAGGAAAGAGTCTCTTTGGCAATGGCAGTACATGTCATGTAGGCCGCCTTGAAAGAGTGAGCAATCCAGCCCAGCGCAGCATGATGCTATGCCATGCCATGCTACCTATCTCTTCTGCAGACTGCAGGGGGAGGCGAGACCAGAAAAGCGGCCTGCGTCTGGTGCTTATGATGGACTATAGATCGTAAACTGCAGTTTTAGGGCCGACGGCCAACAAGAGGCTTCCGACAGGCCCACGTCAGAGGACGAGGATATGATGGATGTTTTTTTGGGAGGGGCGGGCAGGTGAGCTAGCTGCAAGTGATGCCCAACGGATACGACACGTCGATCAAAGGAGCCAATTGCAGAGGCCACGACAGAACCCAACCGTCACCTGCGGCCAATAATAAAGTGCAAGCCTCGCCAGTCTGTTTCTGGAATTTCGATAATTACTGCGCTCCAACTTTGCATCGACACCGAGTTTCAGCTTAGGCAGGATTCACTGGGCATCGATAGTGACAAGTGTGTGGGTTGGGAGATGCCCTGTATGCATGCAGCTCTTTCGCCTAGGCCCACGTGGACTACTTTTCAACAATCCATACTATCTGTTGTAGCTGTAGGTATGTAGTAGTATTGGGTCGTCATTGCGGCTCGTTGGCCCAGTACAGAACAGCTGGACGACAACTCCAACCAAGATCAGGCATTGTAACACCACGACACGATCGATGCCAACCTGTTTCACTCGTGGCTATAGGCTAAACTCTTGCGTCAAACGTCGATCGTTCTAGACAATTCAGCTGTCAAGAACAGGGTGCTGTGACGTATCTCGGTACATGTCACTCGGCAGTCATCGAACTAGTCCAAGTGGATTCGAAATCAATCAAAGGTTGGACAATAGATGGGACGATCGACAGGTTTTGGGGATTACCAAGATGCAAGACCCTTACGTGGAGTCATGTCATCACTCAAGACTGAACAGAGAGATACTATGGAGAATGTCAAATTGGTTCTATCTATGTGAAAAATCAAATCTATCAGATCATCAAGATATCCTGAACGATGATATCGATGATTCTCTCGTGTGATACTCATGTCTAAACGTCTTGGGATAGACCACGTCCAAGAATTCCAAAGAAGCTTCGTACTATACCTGGATCTTTATCTACTAGATCATCTACTAAAGTCTAAAATAGTCCTATCTCAATACTATACCATGCTGGAACTACAAATAATTATCGTTTAAAGGGTAGCTCATTAGTTTGGCGCTAACATTGAACATCTCGGAACTATGCAAGCACCCGACGGCAAGCAAGGAACATCCCGCTGCCAAAAAAAGGTACACCTTGCATAAGAGCCTTAGTGCAGTTTTATTATCATGTTAATGCATTTAGGCCTTATAGCCCAAGTCTCAGAACAGATCTCGTGATGTTATGCTATGTGGTTTGATCTGTGCGCCTAAGAAATTAATCAATGAGAAACCAAGCTACTAGAATAAGCTGCTAAAACACTGCTACAGACACTAGGTGTTGTACGACACAGGACGAACGCGCGGACAGCAACGCCTGACTCTGCTGTAATCACCTGCTCTGAGGCGGTGCAGTCTTGGCCGTGGGTCAAGTTTATTGGCCAACAACCCCAAGATATTTACGTGTACTGTATTGTCTTGCAGGATTGGGCCTTGACTTCCATCGAAAAATGATGCTCTGGTGGGGTTTCACAGCTTAAGCAGATAATAAGTCGCACAGCACAAAGCGCGCGCGCCTTACGAGACCTAACGAAAAGAATAACTCTAGAGTGTCGTACAAAACGTTTGGAACTTTAATATTAGGCACAGTATTAGGTAGCTACCAGTGATCGAATCGCGCACGGTGATAGGGCGGGATGACGTTGCCGTTGCCAAGGGTCTTGGGTCTTGGGTCTTGGACAGTCCAGCGATTGAGAAGTTACAGGGCACTACGTACCTTCTCTACAGTGGGCATCTTCGCAAACCCCACCACAACTTGGAAGGTCCCTTCTTCTTCTTCGTCCTCCCCCCATCTCCCGTCCTCCATTCATTTTCAGAGTGAGAGCTCTAAGCTCTAAAAGATATTATACGCACCGCTAGACCCTTATAGCACTCCAGTATAGTCCAAATTAGTTATCGCCATCGTCAACGGCGACGTATAACACCAAGATGGCGGCTTTCCTGCGTGGCAAGCAGACTGGCATGCAGAATGACCTATCAGCGAGCATCAGACCCGAAATCTTCATGCCCGACGATCAGGCTCGCTATGGCATCAACTCTCAAATCAGGTAGCGCAACCTTTCCCAACTTCTCATCACTGTCATGACCCAAAAATTGATCCAGCTGACCCTTACAGCTGTTACGCATACGACCCAGTCCAATCCCTCCTCGCCATTGGAACCGGTGAAAGCAAGTTTGGCCCTGGCAAGGTCTACATCTTTGGACAGCGACGTGTGCACAAGATACTCGAGCCCCCCCGATCCACATCATTCCAGATCGTTCAATTCTCAGCCAACCGCCTTGTAACCGTCGATGCGAAGAACGAGTTGGGAATATGGGACCTCGATACCGGCGAGCGTGTTGCTGCCATGGTCGTCGCTGGCCAGGTCGTCTCTTTGGTGACAGACCCTATGCTCGACTGGGCCTTTATCGGACTGTACAATGGCGACATCATGGCTTTTGATCTGGATAGAGGAAATCTGGCGCGTTCTTTCAGACTGCCCAATTTCTGGAAGGAAAAGAACCCTGGCACACCCACTGTCAATCTTATTACCATGTCCCTTCATCCGAGAGATGTTGGCAAGCTCCTACTGGGGTACACGCATGGCGCTGTTGTCTATTCCTTCAAGCAAGCCAAGGCTGTCAATTACTATGAGTACGTGGTACCTGCAGGTGCCCCAGGTGGCAATGGTGTAGCTGTCGAGACAGTCCGGAAGCCACGACTTACACATGCGCTGTGGCATCCATCCGGCACGTTTATCCTGACAGCCCACGATGATGGAAGCTTGGTCTTTTGGGACCCGAAGGCCGAAAAGGTCGTCATGGCAAGGACTTTGACCGACTTTGACATTGACCAGCCGTCATCCGAGACACCTATGCCGGCTTTGTCTGAGCCCATCACCAAGATTGCCTGGTGCTGCAAGGAAAACTGCGATGACAGTGGTCTGTTAATCGCTGGCGGACAACGTGTTGATGCATCTCCCAAAGGACTCACATTTGTTGATTTAGGACAAACACCTGTTTATGCGACATCGACATGGCAAATACTCGCAAGCTACTGCCGTGGAAAGCGACAGTCTCTTCTCCAACTCCCCTCTGGTGCACAGGCGGTCAACTTCCTTCTCATTCCACGCTCCTCTCCCCACTTTGGCGGCGCACAAGATCCAATCGCCGTCATCGCACTTCTCTCCTCTGGCGAGCTGATTACACTGAGTTTCCCTTCAGGCTACCCAATCAGTCCCACTAACCAGCTTCATCCTTCTGTTTCTTTTGTTCATCCCTTCGTAACAAAGGTCAATGTCTCGTCTTTAGAGCGCCCTCGATGGTTATCTATGTTCGAGAAACGTAACCAGGGCGAGCCACTTCTCAAGGGAGGCGCCGAAGCACCGCGACCACGGAAGAGATTTGAGGAGAGAACCATCATCCAAGCTGCCCATGCCGATAGCACTATCAGGATCTGGGACTCTGGACATGCCGACGATATTGAGAATGGAACTCAGCTCCAAGTCGACATCGCGAGAGCACTCGACCGATATGAAGACGTCGAGATCACCTGCATGAATATGGCCACTAGCACTGGAGAATTTATCGTAGGAACACGGACAGGAGAAGCCATTATCTACCGGTGGGGTCAGAACCGTTTCTTCGGTAAAGAGCAGGCACTAGAGCTTGACCCAAACCCTAAGGGGCTTACAGATATTAGCTCCAGGGCAGAGCCAGGACTGAAGGAAGGCCTGCAGCCTCTCGTTTTGTACGAGATGATGATGGGACCCATTACCTCTGTGCAGGTTTCCAACGTTGGCTTCGCCGCCGTGGGCTCAGAGCTGGGCTTTCTTACACTGATAGATCTCCGAGGACCGTCGATTATCTTCCAGGCACCCATGACAGACTTCGCCAAGCAAGACAAGCGAGCCTCTTTCTTGAAGGGCCATGGCTCTTCTTCAGAGCCCCCGAAGGAGTGGCCAGTTGTGATTGAGTTTGGCGTCATGACTTTAGATGAAGACAAATATTCAAGCATTTGCTGCTTTGTCGGAACAAATTTGGGCAAAGTCATCACCTTCAAACTTCTCCCCGGACAGGATAACACCTATTCCGTGCAGCTTGCAGGTGTCGTGGCATTCGACGGAAAGGTTATCTCACTCAACCCAATTGAAGCAGATACAGGCAAGCCTGCCCTTGCCACCGGCCCAATCGTGGCAGGCCTTAGAGAGGGGCGACAAGTCAACGGCGTACTCGTTGCAGGCAAGTCTATCACCCAACATAGTAACCATTGGACGATAAAACTGACCATTATGTAGTTACACAAACAGAAGTCCGAGTCTTCAAGCCCGCAAATTCAAAGGGGGCTTCAAAAGAGTTTGATGACATTCTCTGCGATGCCGCATGTGTGGCAGAACTTGAGTTGCAGGGCGTTGCGGTGGTTGGTCTGTTCGGTGATCGAACTGCTCGCGCTTTCTCGATTCCCGGTCTCAAGGAAATTGGCAAGGCCGATCTTCCCATGATAGATGTGACAAGAAGCACCAACTCTGTTGTAACACAGACCGGTGATATCTTCGCGTGGTCAGGGCCCAGTGAGTTGGCCGTGATACATGTCTGGGGATCAGGCAAGGGATCGCAGCAATCCCCAGACACTATGATCAACCCCAAGCTTGAGTGCCCACCTCGGCCAACTATTTCTAATATGCAGTGGATCTCAGGTAGTCAACACATTACTCCTGCCGATCTTGACCTTCTCGTCGGCGGGCCAGATAGGCCGCCTAGCAAGCGGATGATGGACGAAGCCGCGGCTGAGCAACGTGCGGCTCGAGCAGGAGAACCAGCTCCCGCCGGGTCAAGCAGCCAGGAGGGATGGGGTGATTACCTGACAAGACAGTTGAACGAAAGAACTGAAAAGTTGAATATGATGGGTGACAACATGGAGAATCTTCAGAACAATAGCGCAGGATGGGCTGATGACGTGAACAAGTTCCTCAACAAGCAGAAGAAGAACGTTGTGCTGGGTGGATTGAAGAGCAAATTCTTCTAATCGGGATTACGAAGTGTAGACGCGGCTTCCTTCAGTGGACGGGAAAAGTGGTTAGTTATTGTTACAGTTAGATACCAATGGAATTCTGGATTCAGCTTATAGGGTTCGTCGGCTTCAACAACTCACAACAAGTCATCTTCTCACATGTTGCATGTATTCAAATCGTATCTAGGTAAAATCAATTCAAAAAGATAGCTGTTCCCGCAACTAAAACCTCATTCCAACTGATAGCACACCAAAAACTATCAATAATCCTAACGATCCAAGCAAATCATCCAGTCGAATTCCAAAATAGGAAAAAGGGGAGGGCAACAACGGGTTGGTCCCCATTGCCCACGTCCAGCATGAGCATCATCTTGCGACTTTAGGGTGTTGGGCGACTAATGACCAGCCAAGGGCTGTGAAAGGCTCATGCGCCATCTAGTCAAAACTTTCTGTCGAGCCCCGATCAGAGCCAGGTCTGACAGGGCTCCGGTTAATTGGGCTATGGTCCCCAAATCGAATCTGTTCCGGCATCTGGTAGCGGTTATTGACCATATATCGGGCCGCATCACCATTCGCCAGTTGCGTTAGGTTCAGTGAGCGCACGACAGAGCGAGTCTGAGATTCTGCGCTGCTGGAACGACTTGGGCCATAGTACTCAGGATCCTCGCGTTCCGGCGAAGAGTTGGTGCTACTCGATTCCGAGTGAACATGAGAATCTGTCTCCAGACGGTGCAAATTTGGTGCGTTGTGGCGGACATGGTGCGCTTGGCAGACCTCGATGGTCCTTGCCATCTGTTTCCAATGCTTGCTGTCCCTTTCCTGGCTTGCCCGCAAGTCGTCCTGGCACTTGATCAACAGTTCTTTCAAGAGATGAGCCTGCTGCTCCGCGACCCTTCTACCGCCTTCACTCACAAGGTAATCTTCGTGATGTTCAGAGATTTCTTTCTTCTGCTCTCGGCCATCTTGTCGTAGGATCCATATTATTGTCAGACCATACATAAACAGCGAGAAGCAGATGATCGTCGTCGCCCAGTAGACTACTTCAGGGATTTCTATAATAGCCGATCTAGGAACAGGAGCCATGATTGCGTTCGCTGCAAAGGACGTTATAAAGAATTCGATGAGAGTGCTTACCTGGGTTATGAAAATCGCAAAAGATGAGTTTTGGTTTCTGTAGATGTTAGCGAAATGCTTGGTGGGTATACTTACCTTGAGTTGGAACCCCTTGTGAGTCTGTTTCGCTTGTTCTTTTTGTTGCAGATGATATCCCAGGATGAGAGTGAGCTGTGAGGTTAAGATATTCGATTTCTAAGGGCAAGTTCTGGAGGTTTATATGGGCAAATAGTTTCATGTGTTCTAGGAATTTCAAATGACAATACCTAAGAAACCAGAACAATGCAGTAAAAGGTGATTGTTCTTTGCAGCATAAAAACAAGTACATCAGCGTGTCCACCCAGCACATCCTAGCTAAATTAGCGAACAACATAAGTTCCTGGCTTGTTTTCGTAGACAAGTAAATTGATGAAGCGCTACCAGGAACAATATATTGTTCTTAGAACCCTTTGATCGTTGGAGTCCGAAGCTGGTGGCCTGTTTGAAATTTGACGATGGAAGAGAATGGAACAATGAATATGCATATGTGAAAGTCAGAAGGCATGTGTTTTGAAATTTGATGATGCGTGCTGCGTTCTAAAATCAAAAGATCGGGCTGATATAAAATATAAGTAGTATCGAGAATGGATAGACATGATAGTAATGATTCATGGCGCCAACCACGCCAGTTCAGCGGCTAGACTAGGCTCAAACGTTTGAAAGCTCGGTACTATGCTAAATCAATTCATAGTCTAACAACTAGTAGACGTATTCAAAGTTCGGGTTCTCCTTGTCTGTCATATCCGTGAAAGCGGTTGCATTTGCAGTAACATCATGACCCGCTGCACGCAAAGCCTCGCGTTGTTTCTCCTTTCTCTTGTTTTCCCATTTGAACGCATACCGAAAGACAAAGAAAAGAACAAACTCGATGCAATTCGCCACAAGGAGAGAACCAATGCCGAGATGGTATGAAGGCGCTTGTTCGGGACGGTAGAAAAATGGACTTGCGATATTGCCAATGCAGGCACCAAACCAAATCATTCCAGAAACAATCATCTTCTTGGACTGACCGCCGGTGTTTGAGGTGATGAGAGAAAGGCAGATTACGAATGACGCTTGATAAGAGCCAGTGAGATAGCTTCATGATTGTCAGTATTGGTCCAAAGGTGATAGAATGAAGAAGATGGGAAGGACTTACAAACAGATTAAACGTCCAACATATGCATCCTCTGGAGCCAGTAGAAAGCCGAGTGCGCCAGCAATAGTTGGTATCATGAATATGGCACTAACAAGCGTGCGGCTGTTGGGTGGCATATACTTGTTTGCTAGAGCACCAAGTCCGATCCATATGACTACAAGGACTCCCTGGGGAATGCCCAATAGAGCAGTATGAAGAGTATCAAATCCCAATCCTCTGATTACAAGGGTGGAAAAGTTAGAAATACCACCATTGGGAACATTGGACACGAAGCCTAGGAGCGTGAATAGCCACGTCTTATAGTCCATATACGCTTCTTTGATCTGATTCCAGTTGATCCTACGTTGTTCAATCCCGGTTTGATTGCGTCTCATTCGAGCAATCATGACAAGTTTCTCATCATGCGAGAACCCTCGAATAGTACGGGGAGAGTTGGGCAGTAATAGGACAAGAGCGATGGCCCAGGCCGCACAAAAGGCGCCCACAACGAGGAACTCGTATCGCCAAGAGTGCAGAGATCCTTTGATGTTACCAATGGCATAGCCTGTTTGATAAAGATTAGCCCTGCCTTGAAGTAAAACTGTCCGAACTAAGTTACTGACCAATCAAACCTCCACCAGCAACTCCAACACCGTTGAAAGCATACCAGGCCGAGATCCTACTGGGCTGCTCCTCTCTAGTAAAGTACATCGAGGTGATCAACATGAAGGCTGGGTCAGCAATGGCCTCGAATGCTCCCGAAAGAATTCGAAGAGCCAAGAGACCGGCAAAGTTGTTTGCCGCAGCTTGTGTCATAAGAAGAGCACCCCACATGAAGATGTTGAAAGCCAAGTAGTAGCCAGGAGGGCTACGCTGCATAAGGAGGTTCGAAGGGATGGCCCAGACAAGCCAGCCGAAATAGAAACTGCTGGAAAGCCACGAGTATTCATCCCCTTTCAAATCGAGATCTTCTTTGAGGCCGAAAATAGCGGCGTAGGAACTAACGAGAAGTGATCAGATGTTTAGGCTTTGTTGTATTCTCGCAGGATAAAACATACAGTGTAGTCTTGTCGACGTAGTAGAAGAAGTAGCAAACTCCCAGCACGGGAATAATAAGCCTGTCAAGTTTTCTCCTGACCCTCTTTTCCAGTATCGGGTCAATGGAGTCGTCGGTTGGATATTGTGCAAGAGCCTCAGCATAGATGCCATCTTCATGTGGCTTGCTCGCATGCTCGGAACGAATGCTGTCAATCTTGGTGATTCTATCACCTGTTTGTTCCATTTCATCTGCGCGAGCCTGTTCGAGCTCTGAGCTGGCAGTTTTGTAATCAGCCATTTCGAAACTGTCTGGTGTGCTTCTCCTTGAAGTGCTGTAAGGGGCGCGGTAGTCTGCCAATATCGTCGTTTAATAAGCGCCTATGGCCGAGTGTTGAAGACTCGCGGTATTTTCGTTACAGAGTAGAGAACTCTGCAATTGATCCGTAGAATCTCCCGCTATCGCCAATTTCTTGAAGACCGAGGTATAAAGTGTCAATGATAGTATGTAACGATTGACGGTGAGTCGTACAGCATGACAACTCCTCTCCAAATTGCGGTTGGGAACCAGCTCATATATACACATCTATTAAGTTCGGACCTATAAAGCGTTGAACGCCGATCTCGCTGCAACCCAAACATTGCTCTATTGCTTCTCTTGGACTGTGATGAGACGATCATCATGTATAATTGCCCCCAAAGATGACCAGTCCCGCACTAGATCTCCGAATTACCGGCACTTGTTCTTGTTTCCGAAGGCTTGCGCATTTAGGGTGTAAGAAGGATTGGCCGCTGAAAGTGTAGAAGACAAAATGATTAAGTTGTCTTATGCTAGCCTCAACTGGCAGCTAGACTACTTTATTTTGACAGCTTAAGTCTTAGAGGATAATTCTTCTGTCACCTACCTATTGCGGTTCGCCGAAGGCTCCTCAGGTCAAGAAACTTGAGTCAGTTTCTCCCGAAACAATGATCTCGTCTCATTGGTGGGTTCTCGAGTTCGAGTTTCCTCGAGTCAAAATTGTTCTTCTTCCCATCTTCTCCACAAAGGATTGTAAAGCTTTCGCTAGATTGTCTTAATCCCATTTATTGCCGGAAAGTGAGGGGAAGTTGTGGGGAAGGTCTGGGGGTAAGCTCTGCGCTACGAAGTTGAAGATGCAGGTCATGGCGTCACTGAGACTGGAGATTGGGGGTCGGTAAACCATGGGGGGAGGGGAAAGAGAGTCTTGATATTTGTACTAATCTATATAATGGATGTCTGAATGTAAGATGAGAGTCCACCCGGAGCAGAGGCTAACCCTTGTTTTACAGGATAGGAAAGTATAGCCGAAGAGAAGAAATGGTAGAAACGGACAGGCTAGAGAATTAATAAAGGTAGATCAATGAGTGAGACTCGAAAAAAGAAACCAAGGGGAAATTTGACGACATCTCGGTAGTTGGGCAGGGCTGGGCTTGGCTCAAGCGCCATGTATAAACATTAAAACAATTGTGTCGATACAGTGTACATTAAGGCATGTGAATAGAACGACGTGGGAGCATAGACCCCGAAGTGAGAGAAGAATGATAAAAGCCAAAAAGAAAACAGAAACAGATTGTGACCAAGTCTTCGGGACTGGCCAATATCAGGTCGAAATACCAAGCCATTGGTGACTTTTAGATCTCTTGACGCAAAATGCAGAAGTTGCCGATAGTATATGCCGGTCCATCAACCAAGGTTTCGTTATAAACCACCGACATCGAAATATGATCACCTGCACAATAGCCCCGTCCAACTGAAGCTCGTCGAAGCTCTGTCGAAAAAGTAACTCACCATCACGGCGTGACAGCGTTGTGGATAGCGTTCTACTTGCTGGCCACGTCGGTGTGCATGTAGGCTTCAGCAAAGAGACCCAAAAATGAATGGTTGTACAGAATCAAGAGCGACCGAACTGAGCCCCAATACCAATCAGTTCAACCTGATCGTCTCTGCTATGTGCCCCAAAAGGTTGGGAAGGGGGCGTGTTGTGATGCAGGTGTTGCAAGTCGGGAAATATGTGGCATAGCCACAACTCGAAAGTATGCTCGAAGGAAGAGGATGGTTGAGAACGAGTGTGGTAGGTAGACCATGGAGATGGGGTATCTTCTTTGAGAAAACGGTCAAGGAAAGCAGCAAGTCGGAAATGATACTCCTTGTTGACAAAGGAACCCGAGTCGCTTCGAGACACAAGGGAGCTTTGACCTGCGAAACTGGCACAGCTGTTTGAGCGCATACTAATTAGCAAATGAGAGGGATAGGTATCTCAGGAAATTCTCGCCATCATATTGGGGGTGACACTGAACGACAAGAAAGAGTGAGAGAGACTGACGAAGAGTATGTATCTTTATCCATGATATGGCCAGCGTCTGTCTCCATCATTTACACGCGTCACGAAGACCTGTATGTAAACTTCTTCGGGTGCTGACAAAATGGCTTCTTGTAGTCGGCGAATTCGTCCTGGTTGTTTTCGCGTAGTGTCCACGGTCGAGGTGTTGCAGGACAGACTTTTAGGTGTCCAAGCAGACGTAGACGCGCCTACTCCCAGACGCCATCACGAACATAATTATATCGAAAGCGATTGTGGAGGATTTCGGGCGATAAGAGCTGTCAAAGATCATGTTGACGCATGATAAAGGGGTACTCGGTAATGGTATTGAAGACTTTCGGTATGGCTGCAGTAGTTCGATGAGCTGATATGGACTGAGACAGGGTGAAACCTGGTGTTGTCGTTTCTGGTGTCATGTCGCAGAAGTCAAAGACGTTAGCCATCAATTTCCTCACAGAAGGAAGGGGATGGAAGAAGCAAGTGAGACAAGAGACAAGATGAGATGAGATGAAATGAAATGATAGCCGGAGCGGAGGATGCAGGCAGGTACGTAGGGGTTAGGCTAAGGAGGTACCTACTTCCTATGACTGAATGGACATAAGCCAAGAATGAAACAACGAGTACGAGATTCCCAGACAAGGAACGGAAAGCGGGAGCTTCCTTCAGTGGCGCCTTCCTTTGCAAACCCGCCTGTCATCTTCCAACTTCATCGGACAGGCATTACCTCACCGCCAGGTGTATGGCTAAGTTGGCATAGGAACATAAGCATCATTGGGCAATCAGCGCGATCTTGTCATGCAGGAAGACAGAAACTGATGAAGTTCTAGGTTTCCAAAGTGAGGCTGTTGTGTTTCCAACTTGCGATGAAAGTATCTGTTGACCCGTCAGCCAAGATAGGGGGTGCTCGAGACACTACCCTCTGTTCACTCCCACCATCACAGCCAACTTGCAGGTGAAATTACCATCAACCAACAGCTTGACAACCATCACAATCTGCATCAGTCTGTTTGTTATACTTTTGGCTAGTGTTGTCCAGCCACTGCCGCCTGGTCACTGACTCGAGAAATGTTGACTTGTTACAACGCCGACTCTAGAAGCTCCTCTCGCGGCACCAGTTGGTGTGTTCCGATTCTGATCTGTGTGAAATTCTGAACGTACTGCCTGTGATTTTGTTTCCACGCCCCATATCCGTCTTGGTCAACCGGGTGGTCGGAGTTGGCTTGAATCAAGTCTCACTTCCCAGTCCGCCTTACCATTTGCGACACAGCTTCCATTTCCGGCACGTAAAAGGGATATCATAGTGAATCCTCCAAATAATCACAAAAAGGTACGGAGTATTGTATCGTGGTAATTAAGCTCGACCTGGCAACGGCTCGGGCCCTGGATATGTCTCCAGGGGGAACTCTCGAGGCATCCGGATCTATTGACCGTTAGTGTCACTCAACGGCCGGTATAGCCTCCCTGCCTATAAAGTTTTTATTATCTCTTTGATTGCGGTGGATAAGAGATTGTACGTTTCGGGAGAAGATCTCAAGATCAAAGCCAGAATATGGTCCGTGGGCGGTTGCCTCTTTGTTGGCATCTGCCTATTCCCCAAGGCTGTGCTAGCGACCACTCACCGGCCTTTCGTTTGGTCCAACAAACTGTTTTTGGAAGTTAATACACTTTTTATCTGGGTCGCGCTGGAATGCAACCCCCATCCGACCAGATCAGTCAAATCACGAGAGACTTGTCGGGCGCCTGATGAAACTCGCTGCCTTGGAACTACCGCACAGCCTACTGCGAAGCTTCTGGTGTTCATAAAACAATTCCAAATAGAATGAATCTAACTATATATAATTCAAAAGGCCAGTATCGATTTTGCGCAGTTCACCAGGAGCGAAATGGCCGTTGACTTAAAGTCGCAATTGAGTTTAGTTGACAGATGTTAGCTTCAACGCTGTACAATCAGGTTTAAGGGCCGGTGTTTTGGTACTTAGCTCTATTACAATAAATTCCATGAACAGAAACACCATTTCGCTATTAATTGTTTCTATAGACAAAGCTATTATATCGCTGCGAAATCTGTTGTCTCCAAGTGTCCAGAGATCTTCATTTGTATTGATCTAGGTCGAGATTCTAATAAGAGCAACATTGCCGCGCCATTCCATTGTGCCAGTTATTTCCATAGATAGAACATCTTCTTTCTACCGAAAATGGTCTTTGGAATGGGCCGATGCCGTCCACCTTAATTCTGCAATCTATTAGACTAACCTGAGTGAGCATTGGGAATGACATTGCATGGAACCCAACAACAGCGACCATACTACCGGAATAGCGAGTCATAATTATTTGGATCTTAGGACCTTGTAATCGGTCTTTGTGCCTCTTGGGTATTCCATAATAGTAATGAGTCTTGACAGTCAATTGACCTCTGTTTCAAATTTCTACTTCGGCATCGCATTCCTTTTTAGTCTACATCAGGGTATCAAAAGATTTGAGCCTTATCAGTATAGAACAAAATAATTTATACAATTGATGCGAATATGTGCCAGCTCCCAGAGCACTTATTTTCGTCATCCTTTCTCCTACTCATTAGCAGGAGACAGACTCACAGAGTTTAGATGTGTGCCCACTGTTACCCGCGTCTTTCGTCACAAACTGATGATTTCACTGGTCAGCCCCAGGCTTTGGCGTATCAAAAGACGCTTTGTTACGGGTTATTCTCCCGACATCGGGTGGGATGACCCCCGGACCTCCGACTACGGACTGCCCCTCGATATGCGGGGCCAACCAACGAACGTCAAGCTCGACAAGAAGGGAAAGAGGTGCTTGAAATTCTTTTGCTTGCCTGCTTTATTATTAGCTTTGTTGTTATTTCCAAAGAGAATCTTTCCATTACCAACTATACTGACTATCCTTCATCATCAAGTCAACAATGCCTCAATCCGCTCTTCTCCTCGGTTCCGGCTTCGTTGCCACCCCTGCTGTTGAGGTCCTCTCCAAGGCTGGTGTTCACGTCACCGTTGCTTGCCGTACTCTCGCTTCCGCCAAGAACCTCGCCGGTACTTTCGACAACACCAAGGCCGTCAGCCTCGACGTTAACGATTCCGCTGCTCTCGAGCAGGCCGTCTCTGAGCACGATGTCACAATCTCTCTGATCCCTTACACATTTCACACTGCCGTCATCAAGGCCGCTATCAAGGCTAAGAAGAATGTCGTCACTACCTCTTACGTCTCTCCTGCTATGGAGGAGCTCCACGAGGAGGCCAAGGCCGCTGGTATTACCGTCCTCAACGAGATTGGTGTAAGTCCATCCCCCAATGCTTCAATTGCAGCTTGCTGACTATTATAGGTTGACCCTGGGTATGTCTTCCAACAGCCATTGGCGATGCTATCCGTTTACTAACTATCTGCAGTGTCGACCATCTCTACGCTGTCGACTTCATCGACCGCATTCAACAGGAGGGAGGAAAGATCAAGTCCTTCAAGAGCTACTGCGGTGGTCTCCCCGCCCCTGAGAGTATGTAGCTCATCCCAATGGCTTACTATAGCTCCAAGCTAATCACATTCTAGACTCCAACAACCCTCTAGGTAATTCGAACTGAATCGCCACCTTCGGCATCTCTCTAACCATGTGTAGGATACAAGTTCAGCTGGAGCAGCCGCGGTGTCCTTTTGGCCCTCAAGAACAACGCCAAGTACTACGAGGACAACAAGCTGGTTGACATCTCCGGTGTCGATCTGATGAGCACTGCTCAGCCCTACCACAGTGGTTACTTGGGATTCAACTTCGTCGCCTACGGCAACCGAGACAGCACCGGTTACCGCGAGCGGTAAGTTTAATAGAAACTACCCTTAACAGCAACGACTAATTATGATAGCTACCGAATTCCCGATGCCGAGACTGTTGTCCGAGGAACCATGCGTTACAACGGCTTCCCCCAGTTCGTCAAGGCCCTCGTCGACATCGGCTTCCTCAGCACCGATGAGCAGGACTTCTTCAAGCAGGCTATTCCCTGGAAGGATGCTCTGCAGAAGTTCATTGGCGCCAACTCATCAAGCGAGGAGGATCTGACCAAGGCTGTTCTCTCCAAGACCTCTTTCAAGGACGAGTCCGTTAAGAACCAAGTGCTGGCTGGACTCAAGTGGAGTGGGTCCCTCTACTTTCTGGCTATATGAGCACGTGCTGACATTGTTCTACAGTTGGTGTCTTCTCCGATGTCAACATCACCCCCCGTGGAACCGCTCTCGACACCCTTTGCGCTTCTCTCGAGCAGAAGATGGCTTACGAGAAGGGCGAGCGTGACATTGTCGTAAGTATTCACTAAATACCATATGCGATTAAAGTCAATCTAACATCAGACAAGTTCCTCCAACACACCTTCGAGGTCATCAACAAGGACGGCAGCCAGAACACCTGGACTTCCACCCTCGTTGAGTACGGTGCCCCTGAGGGCTCCGGTGGTTACTCCGCCATGTCCAGGCTGGTCGGTGTTCCTTGCGGTGTTGGTACGTTACCCCTTTTCTTTCACAATCAACAGCGAGACATGCTGACATGTAAACAGCTACCAAGATGGTCCTCGACGGTACCATCACAGACAAGGGTGTTGTCGCCCCTGTCTACCCCAGCCTTGCTAGGACATTGATGAACCAGCTCAAGTCTGAATACGGGTGAGTGTTGTCGATCCGATCTGTCTTACATACACTGACAAGTCACAGCATTGAGTGCAAGGAGAAGATTATTGCTTAAGCGACTTAAAAAGACGGCGGGGAGGCACGCCATAAGAGGCTATGTTCAGCTTTTAGCCATTTGAGGAGTTCCATGTACCACAACATAAAAGTAAAGTAAAATGAAAGAAAGGAATAAAAGCATAATGACACCTAACTACTTCAATGATGCTGTCCATGGCTGATATGATATTATATTAAGCTGAAACTTTATGCAAACCACCTCATTACCCCTTTTCTATGCTGAAAGCGTTAAGGAAGAAACAAATGCGCCACCTCTAACTCCCTATGAATGGGCGTGTCTTCTCCAAAGCCTATAAAAGAGTGAAGGCGAAGGAGAGTGCTAGAAAGAATGATACAAAGCTTGTGCTCTGGACCTTGGCGGCCAAGTTCACAATGACAGGAGACGCATCTCCTCCATTGTCGTTTCCGTCAGAGCCATTTTGACCGTCAGAGCCGTTGCCAGAGCTGCCATTGCCACCTGAACCTCCGTTTCCTCCGTTACCACCGTTTCCCCCATTGCCTCCATTTCCACCACTGCCGCCATTTCCTCCGTTACCGCCGTTGCCTCCATTTCCTCCATTGCCCCCTGAGCCATTGTCCCCGTTACCTCCGTTTCCTCCTGATCCTCCGTTTCCACCATTGCCGCCGTTCCCTCCGTTACCGCCATTACCGCCGTTGCCTCCGTTGCCTCCGTTGCCTCCGTTACCACCATTTCCGCCGTTGCAGCTGCCATTGCAAGGAGGAGGGACAGGAACAGGCACAGGAGCAGGCTTACTACCATGGTTGCAACCACCAGGGGGGCAAGTAGGAGCAGTCCAGTTACCAGTGCCGTTGTAAGCGCATCCATGGCAAGGCTTCACAACAGGCTTCGGGGCTTGGTGACACTTCCCACTAGGGCACTTGTTGCGGTAAGGGCAGTCGACAACGTGTGGTGGGCACTCGTGCCATACATCGCCAGGCTTGGGTCCGCTGGTCGAGTCAGGGTAGACGCTGGAAACAGGAGTTGGGGTAGCGCTTGGAAAGTTTTCGTAGACGATCCGGGCGTTGTTCCTCTTGTATAGATCGTAGATGGGCCAGCCCTGCACAGTGGCACCCCCGCATGTGCCATTGGACCTATCGGTTCCGTCACATGGTACATTGCAGAGAGCATTGTCTACCTTGACGACGCCGTAGGTAATAGGTTCGGCTGACAGGTCAAGACGGTCACAGACACAGCTGTTGCCATGGAACCCAATGATGTCGCCATTTGAGGAGCAAGTCGAAGTGCATCCTGTCAGGCCCAGGTTGTACTGTCGGGGGAACGTTCTAGGTCGGATAGCGACACAGCCAAGGTGTTGGTAACCTGAGAGAGCAGGGTCGGGGGTCGACTGGGCGTAGGCACCAGCGACCAGAAGACTAGCAAGGAAAAATGATCGGGCCATTCTGATTGTGTAGTACTAGAAAGAAAAGTAAAAAATGACTTGAAATGCGCACAAAGAATGAGTGAGTGACTGGGTGAATGAAAGAGATGATTCGACAATAGAAGGTGTAGAACCAGAGTGGTATTTATCTTCTTCTTGAAACTCTTTGCTCTATTTTTTCTTCTCGGTATGATCACATAGATATCTGGGAGCAGAAATCCTGTCTGATGCCAAGTGTCTCTCCCGAGACCAAAGTCCGGAACCATCCATCTCGAGAGGTCACCACAACCCAGTTCCAGATGTTGTTTTTGGATTTTCGACGAACCGGGCAGCCGTTTTCAGGTCTCTAAAGGATCTGAGACATCCACTTATCGTAAACGGGCCACACCGAAGCTCTCTTCTGCGTCACGTCTTTGATGTTAGGAATGGGCGTGTTTCACTTCCTAGATCAGCAAAGTGATCTTCAGCCACACGTTAAAGAGAACATCACATGAACCTACCCTGAAATGGGAAGTTGCGAGTGGGATGATAACGCGGTTTAATATTTTCAGTATGATGGATAACAACCAAATATTGGTGGTTTATATGGCCTTCTTAGGATGACTTTTCATAATCGCTCAGCAAAAGTCGTCAACTGTATAACATGAAACTATCTCCTCGTTGATCCTCTTTTCTAAAAGTCATAAACACACTATCGCCAGACGCTATGCCAATAAATTGATAAATATTAAACCTCTGAATGATTCACGGGTACTGCTCGGGGGAAAGGACGTGAGTTAGGTACGAAACAGCCCATCCATTGTGACCGAGACATTCGCCACCAACGCAAGCATCTCGCACAAGCCGATCATTTTGCTTCCGGATCCTGAATTTATGTCAAGGCCCTCAATCAGCAAACCAATATAAGATCGCGAGTGGGTAATCTAACCCTTTTCCTGCCACTGGCTTCCGCTTGAGCTCGTGGTGTATTTATTTTTAGGTATAGGAGCATGACGGTGACTATGCCACTGCAATGTTGGAGCTTCATTTGGTCTCAGCCAACAACTACTCAACTTAGCATTCAACATGGGACACCTCTCAATAGGAAGAAGGAACAGACTTTTCCAGATCATCACGATGAAATTGATCTAGAGCTAGTTTAGGTACAACAAATAAAATCAACCTCCGCCGCCACTTCCCGCCAAACCGGTCGCCCCTTTTAGTTTGTGTGCTTCTATGCCTCTGCATCAGCCTCAGAACAAGATCGCTTGCATTGTCCATGCCCTTCCCTCCTCCCTAGCGATCATCTCTCTTCATTCATTACCCATCACCATTCCTCACCGTTGCATACCAATGTCTCCTAGTCCATGACATGCATTCATCACCTGGTTGTTTAGATGTACCACATGGTCGAGCGGAAAAAGTTTCGCTGACGTTCCTCACCCTCTGCAGGAGGCTGGGTGAGAGGTCCTCCAAGGCGAATCAAGGGAGGTGCGTCGAGAGTCCTGTTAGGAGCCGACGAGCCAACACCATGAGCTTGCTTCTCTCGAGCAATCTCGTGTCCCTTCGCGCCAGTTCGGAAACCATCACTTGAGGCCATGTTCTCATGAGCGCGAGCTCGGTTGCTAGCGAGATGCGCGTAGTAAACGGCCGGGTGAAGAGAGACCGGAGTGGTGGATCGTGCATAAGAGTAACATTGTTGGTAGATCATCTTCTGCAGATCATTGACAGGCATGCCCATCTCGTCGAGGATCACTGAGTAATGGACTGGTCGTGCAGTGCCCTGAATAGCAACATGAGAGTTGAGATAGAAGTCAAACATGAATGGATGGGTAACTTCCTTTTCGACCAGGGTACCTGGCAGAGGGTTTCCATTCTTGTCACCTCTCTGAGGGAAGAAACGGACGTGGTGGCGCTTGGTAGCGATAATCACCGTCATCTTGGGCATCTGCTCGGGACGAAGGCTTCCAGCGAAGAACTTCTTGATCTCGGAAACTTCCTGTTCCAGGACATGGGCAAACTGGCCTTCACCAACGCCATCTCGGAAATAGATCAAGTGGTTAGGGACCTTGCCAGGGTGGCCCCCCCTCCAGAGGGGAACAAGTTGTCCAAACATCGACCGAACGTTGGTAGGTGTGAGCATCTCAACCCGATAGCCGTTGGTCTCAGCAACTGCGGCGTATCTCGTGGCATTGTTGTCCACAGACATGGTCATGGAAGCCACTGAAGCAGTGACACCACCGGGAGCAGCGTGAGAGACATCGCAGCCTACAATCATGGTCGGGCGAGCGTCGGGAAAGAATGTTTGGGTCTTCCACAAGGGAGGAGTGCATGCAGTTGCACCACCAAGCTTGGCGTTCACCTTCATGCAAACGTTGGAGTGGTACTGACCATTATTCTTTTGAACATGGCTAGCGAGCACGACCTGGGTGAGAATACCGTATCTGCAGTCTGCAGACTTCTTGAGGCGCTCGTAGGTACCGCTGTTCTTCTTGGACACAATTATGAACAAAAGCTGAGTGTACCCCTTGGTCCGAGTAGTGATCTGGTTATGAGCCCATTCAACAATCTTGGCGGGTTCATACCGGAGGTTGCCGGGTGCATTCAGCAGCTGAGGGTCGCTCGTCACCTTTCCACCATGGCCCGTAAATGTGGTCTTGAAAGATGCGGCAAAAGCCTGCATAACGGGAAGTGGAACTTGTACCTCACAGGCAACAAAGCCCCAGTTCTGGAGAGGCGCAGTGTTCGGCTTGAAGAACTTCTTGCCTCGCAAGTCCCAGCGACCAGCGAACTTGGGATCCGCTTGACCCTGACCAAATTTGACAACTGGGGGAGGCAAGATACGAGCCTCGGTCTTCGCAAATTGGGCTTCGAAATTGACACCATACTCCTTCAGATAAGGATCTTGGCCGATCTGAAGAGCGGCAGCTCCCTTTTGAATGTCTGATTTGCGTACAGCAGGGCGGGTGACAGCGATCTTGATCATCGCGGCTGTCTGGTCGGGGTTCAGCTTGAATGGATAACGCTGCATGTTGTCAATGAAGGCAAGTTCCATAGGAATGTAACCTCCCTTGCCAGCGTTGATCAGGGGAAGATGGGAAAGTCGCAGAGTGACATTGTACGTATTCTTGTAATACTCAAACACTGAGGTTTGTTTACCATCCTTCTCAAAGGTGTGGGTTCGAGAATTGAAACCAGCTTCACCAAACTTGGCATCAAACGTGAAGTCCTGGATAGTGTAGAGCTTGTCCTCATTTGGACGACCCTTGTGCTTCACCTTGAACCTGAGGCGACGTAACTTGCGAAGTTGCTTAAAGGCATCGGATGATTCCCATCCGGTCTTGCCTCTGACAGGCTTGAGATGCTCGTTCAGGTTACCAGGGTGAATGCCGCCGAACTTGTTGGAATCAGATGTGGCAAGGAAATTGCACGCCATCTTGTCAAGTGGCTGGTTGCCAATCCAAAAGCAAGTGTTGGCCACATCGATGTTGTAGCCAAGGCCAACACCACCTTGCTTCAAGTTGTCGCTCATTCGAATGGAAGCATAAGTTCCCTTGTGAACTTCGACGATGGCTCCATCGTTTAGAGGAGCTCCAGGCTGTCCAGTTCTGTAGAAGTTGCGCTTGATGGCAAGAAGGTTCTTGGAGGGGAATTGTCGAACAAGATGATCAATAAAGTTCAGTGCCTCTTGAACACTGTTGTTGAACGAAATCTTGTGGTTCAGATAGCCCTGCAAAGCAGCGACTTGGATTTCAGTGGTCTTTCGAATGGTGACGAAGAACTTGCCGCCGTCTCGAGGCTTAGCACCAGCAGGACGTTGACCTTCGTCCAAGTCAACGCTGAAACGAAGTTCACCGCGGTCAACAAGAGCTGGGCTCCATGCCAGCTTCTTGCCGTCAAAGAGCCACATTTCGAACTTGTATGGCTTCATGGTCTTCTGGGTCGTAGGGTGAGCCCAGATTTTCTTCATGACAGGTACAATCTTGTCTGGGTTGGGCGAGATGACAACCTGAATGTGATGTTAGTATCAAAGAAAAGTGTCTAGTTGAGGGATACTCACGTCATACTGGTAGATCTTCTTGCTGAAGTCAAACTTGGTCATTCGATACTGGTTGACCTCAATCTGCTCGGGCTTGCCTTCAGTGTTGAAGCGACCCTTTCGAAGAGTGAACATGTCCTTCTTAGTCTCAGAGATGTAGGCATCAGGAGGCAACTCCATGCGAGTGTTGCCCTGATCCTGTTGCTTCAGAGGCTTTGCGGGATCGTAGCCAAGTGGCTTGGCGTATCCGCCAGCAGAAGCCGCAGGGGACTGGGAAGGTCGTCTTCCAGATCCCGAAGGGCCACCAGACCCAGCCGGGGAGGACGAGCGACCTCGGTCAGACATGGTGACAGATTTGTCTGAAGAGTTAGTGATTGAGTACGAAAAGGATTTCAAATGAGGTTGGAGAATGTTGAGGAATGTGTGCGGTGAGCAGTAGAGATGTGATGAAAGTGTGTGAAGAAAGATTTTTGGAGGAGGAGAAAGAAGGGGTATTTATAGCCCGCAGAGAAGCGATGCCTGTGCCTTGAGAGACGAAAGGGATAGACTTACCGGTCGCAGGTAAACTGTTTGTGTTGGCACTTGTGGGAGAAAACAGATGCTGGAATCTAGTGGATGTGAGTGTTTGCTCGAGGCGATAGGGGCGTGTGTTTGAATAAGATAATAGAGGATGATGTGTTTGGACAAGCTTGGAGGTGTTTGAAGTGCTTGTTCAAGGTGGAAGAGATGTGGTGGATGATGTTGAGGGAAGAAGGAAGAGGAGAGTAAGAAGAGAGGAAGAGGGGATTTTATAGCTGGGATTTGAGAACCTCAGAAGGGGCCGTGACTCACTGTAGGATATCCCCAAGGCCTAAAGAAAGAGGAGAAGCCTAAGCTTTAGGCTCAGTTTTCTGCGTGGAGGAGATGCAGAGGAGATGTGCTGCTCCTCCTGTGAAGGTTGTTGTGAGGGAGTGAGGTGCACAGGGAGTGAAAGGTAGGAGGTTTAGGGGAGCACACTAGGAAAGAAAAACAAACTCTCCTAGCAATCAGCTTGCAGTACAATTACCAGTGAGGATGGAGCGATATCGGATAGCTGCAGGCAGTGGGAGATTTGATATTGAGATTTGAGGAAGGAGACGGGCGCAGGCAGGTTCGATGCCGAGACCGGGCACCAGCTGCAACATACAAATTGGCAACAATGAAGAGCCTAGCAATCTGAATTAGTATCTAATAGTATTGCTAGATCATTTTAGAGCATATTACAGGAGAACAATCATTTATAAATGTGTTGATGTGGTCATAAACGCCGAGTTACGGTACTGTATTTCGGTTTGTCTGCAGGGCCACTACTCAGATTGTAACACTGCCTGGAAACTAGCCGCAACCACTATGACGTGACTGACAAGCATGGAAAGCACACCGACGATTTCCTACATCCAGCATGAGTGTCTTTGTAGACAAATATGGTAAACTTTGTGTATTGCTACCATCCATCGAGTACTGACATGGACATCCAGATGTAGGCTAGGTACCTCTGCAAGCAACTACAACCTGAACAAGTCCCAACAGTCACGAGCAGAAAAGGGGAAACACAAAACTATTCAAACGACTCGGTTTATCGATTATATCAGCTTGCTAAAGCTACGGATTGTAAAAATGAGGAGGCGAGGGATCTCATCGCCGTATCCATCCTCTCAGCACAAGATATCCATAGCAATCACCACTTGCTTCTGTCGCCGATTCCCCCAAACGCCATACCATGCATGAATTGCGAGGCAAGGAAAACCCCAGCTCAAATACCAGCATCATCCAAAAAGTCCCTTTTCAGTTTATTAGACGGTACTGTTCTTGGCCCAAAGTCTTTCATCGCTGTCCATTCTATTAATAATCCTTGTCAGAGACTTAATCTCAGAATCGGTATCCTCCAAACTGTCCAGGCGCCGGCGCATTGTAGCCACCGGGTACCTGCGGCCATCCAGACGGCTGTCCGCTTGCGTCAGGAGGAGGATAGGGGTTTGTTGGATAGGCATTTCCACTCTCTGGCCGCAATGGCGAGTTCCTGTACCCCCCGGCTGCAGACGACATTCTTCCGTATGGGCTCAATGGTCGATTGGCAAACTCGCCAGATACTTGTCTTGCATGCGTAGGGTTGCCAAAGCGCGGCTGACCACCACCAGCAGCCTTCAGTGTAGCATAGTCAGGAAGCTGAGTATCCCGGAGGAGAGACACCAAGGACGCAGGGTTAACCCGCGGGGCATCGAAGCTTTGAGATGGTGGAAGGATTCCAAGCAGGAAAGTGATGTCCCTGTGCAACGCCGATGCTTGGTTTCGTCTTTGCTGGTCAAGACGGCGGCCTGCAGCACCCTTGAGCGGCGAGGCGCCTCTAGCAAGTCGCTTCGGGGGGTTGAGCTCTTCATCGTCAAGAGCGAGAGGACGTTTTGGTGAAGCAGTGGCCCGGACATACTGAGGACGGGGGCTTTGTTCCTGCCGCGCTGGCATCGGGCTGTTTCGTAGAGAAACAGGCTGTTCAACGACAGGGACAATTTGCTTTGGTCGCATTTGCACTGCCTTGGAGATGATGATTGGGGCAGCAATTGGGTCAAACTTCTCAGTTGAGAATCTGGCGACAAAGGACTTGAGCTTGGGGTCCTCTGGGAAGAGCTCTGCCATGCGCTCTTCCAGCTTGGCGATTTGTGACAACTCGCCAAATTGCGATTCGTATTTGTGGAAGTAGGCATAGAGTGGCTTGGCTTTTGATAGAGTTTCTGGCTTAGAAATTAGGCGGTTCACACAGGTTTCGAAAACCACGCGCGCATCTGTATATCGTTAGCTTCATTTTATCTAGGGAACGTGTTCAACTTACTGGTCGTGTCATCCTTGGAATGGAGATACTTCAAGTATTCTATCATGAATACCTCATCGTTGGGAAATAGACGTGCACCCCTTTCAAAGATCTTGGCGCCTACTGGATCCTTGTAAACAACCGATTCGAGCAAAGCCACAGCGACGTACACATCACTTGTGAGTCGTCCCTTTTGGCGGGCATCGGTGAATACTTTGCGCAAACCACCCTCTGACTGATTGCCTTTGCCTTGGATGCGACGCATAGCCCTTGCCAGAGAAATCCAGACGTGGGAAATCGTCCGTGACAAAAGTTGCGTCTCAGCGGCATAGCCCTTTTGGATGGCAACAATGCGCTCCTCCATAGGCGATCGCTTGGGCTTGTCATCTTCGTCGTCGCCATCGTTTTGCTCGATAGATGCTTGGACCGGATCTTGTGCCGCCGCTTGCTTCAGTGTTGAGACTTCCAACTTCTCCCGCTCTTTGACCTTGTCGCCCATCTCGTACAATGTTTCGAGCACATCATCGTAGGGCTTGCGGACAGCTTGCGCAAACTCGGCCTTGTCAACTTCCTTGCCTGGGTAGTTCACTTCAATGTGATCAGCGTGCTTCAACGCAAGCAATACACTCTCGCGGTTTGCTCGGATACCCTCTAGTAGCAATTCTGTGCCCATCTCTTTGTCGTTCTCACGAATGTCGTTTTGGAAACACCACTCGGCTGCATCAACCCAAATCTCAGGCCAAAATCGCAGTGCCATCAAGGCTTGCTTGTAGACATAGAGGACTCGCTGGTTGTATGTCTTCGGCTCGTCGGCCTTCAACACAAGCGGGTCTTCCTTTTCCCAGGTAATCCATTTCTTCCACATTTCAACTTGGTCCTTGAACTCCTGGTCTCCGTTAAAGCCAGGAGCAGGTGGGAGCCTTGGGAGGTTAGTGCGCTTGAGGTGCCGAGTGATGTTGTCCAATGCGATATTGGCACTCTTGGCTGACATGTAGCCTGGCGAGCGTTCTTGGATGAATTTGCGGCCCTGATCATTAGCTTATTTCTTAGGTAGCGGAACGATGAAACTTACAGTCATTTTGTTCAGTCCCATTTCAAATTGATCATATTCTTTCCAGAGATTGTTGACGGTCAACATGGGGACAGCGATAGCACGCTGATATATCTTGCGCAGCTGGTCCATCTTCTGCTGATCTTGCCATCCTGTTCCGCCGATTTGGCCTGGTCCATTCTTGACAAACTGTACATAGTCCTGCCAGATGTTGCCGGAATCTCGGTCCACGCCGATGTTGTCAATTACAAATTCGTAAGACTGAGTGATCGTCCGGCGAGCCTGGCCAGATGGATCATTGTTCAAGTCGTTGCGACGACGGATGTAGTTTAGGTAGACTGTCCACAGCTTCACATTGGGAACAGTCATGAGACATCTTCCGAAAAGCTGCTCAGCATCGACAAAGTTATCAAGTCCAAGCTCCATCTCAATATAATCGACCCAAATATCAGCCTGCAACGGCCGTTAGTACATATATCACAGGCAAGGGACAGGCTTACTCACAGCTTGAGGGAAGATCTCGAGGAAGCGGTTATAAGTACTTCTAGCCTGGTCCAATCGGCTGGAACGCCTATGGTCGGCTATCAAGTTGAGCCAGGCATCCATATCCCCACGGGGATCCTCTTTGACACGGGCTTCTAGAAGAGCAACAGGATCGAGACCAGCTAAGGCCGGTGTCACATTGGAAGGGACAGCAGGAGGGACAGGAGCATGAGTTGGAGCTGCAGAAATGTGTTCATCAGACGCAGTGGAAGGGCCAGGGTGGTTTTGGGTAGGGACTGCATCCGTTTGAGGAGCGGCATTGGCAGGTTGCTCATCTTCATCTTCATCCTCGTCATCAGAAGCCTCAACTATGAAGCCACCCGACATCTTGGGCTTAGAAGCCTGGCGTTGAGGAGTACCAGAAGAAGCTGGTTCGGCAACTGGTGCAGGTGTGCCAATTGTGACCGACTCGGGATCGTATTCTCCCCCCTCATCTTCTGAACCATCATCCGCTGCATCGGCATCACCAGAGGCAAGAGAGTCTTGAGCATAGTTATCAACTTGTTCCTCGCTATGCTGAACTTGATCACCCTGCGCCCCAATATCCTCCGCGCCCCATGAAGTACCTTCGGAAGCCATCCTGCAAATTTCTCGGTCGCGATTCTAGCGATTTCGATGGGCGCGTCGGCGAAGGCCGCGGGACCAAGAACGATCAAGTCTGAGTCAGTGACAGCTTGCGAATGCAACAAAACCAGCGGTAGCTACTCGAAGTAATCGCGGATGTTTCGGTCGAAAGAGTGCGATATGCCCGATCAAGGGAGTGCAGTCCTTGACGATACGGATGACGATCTGGTGAGATCTGTCGCGAACACGCCAAGCTCAGTCAAAGAGCTGCGCCGACTGGCTCTGGAGCAATTGGGACCGAATTATTGCAGCGCTCGAAATCAAAGGTCGAAAATGGCGAAACAACTAAGCATGAAAGATAACTCGTGTCGAAGGGGATCGAAGCGTCGTGTTGAGCTGCGCGCGGGTGTTTTTTTTACGAGCGCATCAAAGTCTGATTGATAGCTCCAACAAAGAATATGCTTTGAACAAAGCAGCTACGGCAGAACCCCCCCCGAATGAGCTTAGTGACCCCAAAGGCGGTGAAGTGCCAGTAGGGAGCCTGTTGTACCCGTTTAAGAGCCGCACTTTGGTGGGTCATCTAGGTATGAAGGCAAAAATCGTGATAGGACACACTGAAGAAGTTTAAGTCTTTGATGTATGACAATGACCAGCATTTATTTTCGAGTATCTATCTCGAGTATTTTTTTGTCTTTCTATTGAATGATGATCTTTCAATGATGTCCTGATGACTAAGAGGAAAGAGCAATGCAATACTCTAAACCGTTAACCACCCTAGACCTTTCTTCAAGAATATCAAACAACTACGCCTTTGGTCTCTAAGATGCACAAAGTCAATGTTTAAGAATCGGCCCATGATGAACACTACAGCATGACCCACCTGCTTTATCTCTGATGCGTTCAGCAGTGATAGTATTCACTTGTTGGGCTGCCTTGTATAGAAGAGTCTCCATGTATGTATCTAGCTATTTTTGTCTCCCCGGCTCCTCTGCAGGCAACGAACCAATCATATAGAGGTATCACATGACGCTTGAGTCGCGTATGTTCAACGCAACCTCTCTACGCGGGTGTGTGACCGCCTAACGCGTCCCACTATCGATAGGTAGCTCCTCACATTTTGGACGCCCAGGGCAAGTCATCTCCCATCGCAACCACGAATCGATCCGCTCTTGTTTTCTTTTACCCATGCTCCTGGTCCTGGTCCCTCCTGTCCCCTCGCATAAGGCAGTCCAGTCCAGGTGCTGCTAAGCTACCTAATCCATCGAAACTAAAATACTCCATCCACCATCCACTCCTCTGTCCCCTTCTCTCTCCTCTTGCATCTCACATCTTGCAACCGCACTTCTTTCCACATCAACTTTGTCTCGTACAAAAGACTTAAGATACTATTCTACGTATCCTTCCCATTCTACACTGTCTTTTTGCCGTCACTATCTGCACTACGTGCTCTTTATCACGACTTTTCCCAATAATACCCTTCCACCTATATCAAAATGTCTGTCGTCTCGCTCTTGGGTGTTAATGTTTTGAACAACCCTGCCAAATTCACCGACAAGTACGAGTTTGAGATCACATTCGAATGCCTCGAGCAGCTTGAGAAGGGTTTGTGCCACTTTGTCCAGATTGCAAAAACCACAGCGCTAATGCAAAATAGATCTTGAGTGGAAGCTCACCTATGTTGGATCCGCTACTAGGTACGCAACAGCTTGACCGCGATCTCTCACACCGCTTCTTCTAACACTTCCCAGCGATCAGTACGACCAAGAACTCGACTCCCTTCTCGTCGGCCCTATCCCTGTCGGCGTCAACAAATTCGTCTTTGAGGCCGACGCTCCTAATACCTCTCGCATTCCCGACGCTGAAATCCTCGGCGTCACCGTCATTCTTCTGACCTGCGCCTACGATGGACGTGAATTCATTCGCGTCGGCTACTATGTCAACAACGAATATGACTCCGAAGAGCTGAACGCTGAGCCCCCCGCCAAACCTATCATTGAGCGCGTGAAGCGAAACGTCCTGGCTGAGAAGCCCCGAGTGACTCGATTCGCCATTAAGTGGTAAGTAAACCAACCACTAGCTTGTAACAGATCTTAAATCTAATTTGACTCTAGGGACTCTGAGGCTTCTGCCCCCGCAGAATACCCTCCTGAGCAGCCCGAGGCTGACCTGGTCGCCGATGGTGATGAATACGGTGCTGAGGAGGCCGAGGAGGAGGCCGCTGAAGAAGCTGCTGAGGAGGAAGCCAAGTCCAAGGCCAAGGCCACCAATGGAGAAGATTCAGAGATGGCTGGTATTGAGAACGAGGAAGAGAACGCCGCCGATGAGGACGAGCTGTCGGACGACGGCAGTGTCGACATTGAGGGCGAAAGTGAGGATGAGCTTGAGGAGGAGGAGGGTGAAGGCGAGGCTGAGGCCGATGGTGATGCTATGGAGGTCGACAGCACTGAGAAGCCCGCAGCGTCAACAGCCAAGCCCGTCAGCGTCGCGTCCTAAACACATATATATATGGTGCAGGTAACTACGTTGGCTTTTGTACGAGATGTTGGACATTGCTATTAGGAGCTTTTAATATTCTGAGCAGGGTTTGTTTTGTTTACATAGAGTTATGAGGACATGAAAGGGAATGATATCAGGTGGACGGAAGGTTCGGGATAGGCTAAGGTGGTCGGTCGGTAGGATTGGGCACGTATTGTACGTGGACGTGTACGAAAAAATATACCTTGTTGCTATCTATGATACCAGAACATTCATCTTTTCGAGAATCTGAGTCACCGTGTATCAGAAGAATTGGCTGCCGCAAGCATAAGAGACGAAATAATTTGGTCGTATTCTGCTGGCTTCGACTAACATTTAGGCTACTTTATATCTGTAGCCTAAGCCTTAGAGAACAATTCTTCTAATCTGACACCTACCTGACCTGGTCGCTTGTGTCGAAAAGGGGAAGGAAGTGAGATTGGTTGACATTGGCATGCCAAACGTAATTGAACTTACTCAATCAGCCTAGGATTCGTCTGCGATAATCCAAGGTTTGACCTTCACCCTTCAGCACGTGGGATGTAATCTAGCTTCACCCCGCGATATGAGTGCATCCTTCTCGGGTCCATCCACGTCCAGCGCCCGGTCTATGAGAAGAAAAGGGTTGCATGACGTACAGAGTTGGAGGAGTAGAGGTTGAGTTATGTAGTGGTTGATGGAGGGCAGTTGCTTCAAAGTCCATTCCGCAATATCGCCCTCGTGATATCCGGTTGCAGCCGTTCAGAAGCGCTTTAAAGCGAGTTGAGTTGATGATCGACCAGACGCCTTTTTCGGTTTACAGCCTCACTATCAAAGTCCTAGGATGCTGTTTGTCACTCTTCTGATCAAGAGTTTACTCTGTTTCAAGCTACCATTGAGATTCAGCAGGATTCTATTTGCTGAACGAGGCTTGCGACTCGACAGCTTCGTCATGAAATGACGTTTTCCTCCACGTGAACAGTTAGAGTCAGGGTTTGTACTCCAACTTGTTGTTTATAATGCTAGGAAGAATACAGGCTCAATGGCAAACAGTTGTCGAGTAACGTGAGAGATTGTGGCTGAGGCACCAGGGTAACTGCATTGCTTTGGGATCTTTTAACTTGAAAACAAGGCTTTGCCTCAAACATCCGTGAATGGGAATGTGTGACATACAGACGAGTAACAGTTGGTCTCGAAGTCACAACTCAATGCCCACGTTCCTTGGCACGCTAGATACACTGCTTATCTACTTCGCAGATCTTTGCTTACCCTACCTCTTCGAACATTGACTGCCCTTTACCATGGATGTTGACCGAGTAGAACTCAGCCGCAATATGCATCGGGGGCCGCCGATAGATCAGGTGCCAGCTTTGAGGACGAAGAGTAGAAATAGGTTGCCATCTTCCCCATCACATTCCCTCTAGTATATGCCCTTATAGTCTATATGCCTTCTTCATTCTAGTTTAACCCTGAGCTTTCTTCCAATATCATATTCAAACATTCATCTTACCTACCTAGAGACACCCCAATGACTACGGGCTCTTCTTCAAGGGCTGTAGACAATCCTGTCAAGGCAGCTGAGCTCGCCCGCCAACAATATCAACAGGCTCCAACGAGCCTGGCTGCCCATATCGCCTCCCATTCAAGAAACACAGTGGAGAAATCTACTTGCAACAACGTATCCAGTGAGCCCCAGGATACCTTTACACGGCCGTTGAGAGCTCACAGTTGCCCAACAAGGGCTATGGAGCACTGTCCTTCCTACGGAGGAAGTCGAGCTTCCTTTGAGAGTGCCAATAGGAGGCTATCGACTTCTACTGAGCCTCGACCCGTGACAGGCTCGCCAAGTGGCAGCCATCATGGTATCACGTCCCGAGATGGAGAGAATGTCCGTTACCTACGCCTAGTTGACCGCGCAGCAACTCCTATCAAGAAGAATGTCGAGGACTACCAGTGTAACAAAGTCCGAGGCCGACTTGACCGGAAAGAGTGGTCTGATAGCAACCTCCTCGACCACGTTCGTGACGCTGATTTTCCTCCAGAATTGACTGTTCTTCTCGACGACAAGGTGAAACGTCGCCCCGAGACATTCGAGAACCAAGATGAGAGTTTCCATGATCTTGCGGCGTACGAGAAGGAGCAGTACAGTCAGTCCACGTTTGAGGTATACGAGATCGGAGATGACTGTAGGCCTGTTAAGCTCAGCGCTGATGGAGACGGTGGCGGAGATGAGCCTCTACCAGATGCTGGTTATACTAGCGATGGGCAATTGGGGAATTCGGCCGACTCTGTGGATGCGCCTACAGTCTGGAAAACTATCAGTCGTGTCAACTCCAACGATTGTGCAGTAGGCAGAATCACGTATGTATTCCGTCTTGTGGCAACTCCCCTAACCGCCGTCAACTAACATTGCTTAGTATAGTCCAAGAACCCACCCCCCTAATTCTCGCAGCTCTACATCTGACAATGTCTCAACACTTCGACATGTCTGAACTTCTCACACATTTCCTCTCCGACGAGCCTAACCGCGGGCGTACTCATGCCTTTATGAACCGAGCTTATGAACGGTCACCTTCCCTGCCAAACTCCAACTCTACAATTACTCCCCAGTCTTTACCAGTCCATTCCCCCATCGGGATGTTGACCTCCCAGCCCAACGTCCGCCAAAAGTCCTTCTTCTTCGTCTTCAAGTATTACACTGTAGTCAGTCCCCCTCTCGAGCCGGCTTCCTGGCAGCGTTTTGATAAGCGACCTTCGGAGAGTCGCTTTGGAGACCATATTGATGTTGCAGAGTGTGGTTCTATCTTGGCGCTATCTCTTGGAGGGAAGCCGAGGGAAGCTCCTCTCAAGATAGTAAGAAGAGAGCGCGCCCAGGAAGGCATCCTATTCGAGACCTTTGGGCCGTGGCAGTTGCTTGCTATTCAAAGTTTCCCTGACAACTCTCACACGGTTCGAGGGAACGAGTTCAAAAACGAAAAGAAGTACATCAATGGCCCAGATGCGTTTCTGGACTTGCTCATTTCGGAATACCGCGATGCTACAAAACGGAATCTGGTTCTCCATGAACGAATTACCAAGCTGATCACTCCTCCTGTAAGTCCCTAGTACCTTAGCACTACACTCTAAGTTACTAATCTTCTCAAGCCCGAGTTCATGTTTGACCCCAAGCTCCGCGACAAGCTGCTCTTTGAAGACAGACACTTCACATTTATCCGCAGATACTTTTGGTCATACAACACCCTAGCTGTCATCAACACAGGCATCAAGTCAATGATTGGTGCGTATTACGACACCTTCACGGAGAGTTTCTGGGCTGGATCGCATCCGATCTTGTGGCCACATGGGGAACCTGAATCGCCCGACGGCGTGGTTTATCGTCAGCATATGGCCACCGTACGTCGCGAATTTGACAAGGTTATCCAGGAACTCACCGAAGTGCTCAAGCGCAACGAGCGCACACGTAAGGAGATCGAAAATTTGAGAGATCAGCTGTTCAGTGGAAGCTCGATCAAGGAGAGCCGAAGAGCGATTGAGCAGGGTGACAATATCAGGATACTCACCATGATCAGCATGATATTCCTGCCCCTGACTTTTGTAACGGTACGTTTTCTGATGTTTCTGGTAGCATACATATGGAACAATCCTCACTGACACCATGTAGTCCGTCTTCGGCATGACAGTCTTCACAATTCCAGCAACAGACTGGCGATTTGCTCTTGTAATGGTCCTAGTTTGTGTTCCCTTCATGCTTCTTATTACTTTCCTCCAAACCCGCTCCTTCGGTGTCTTGTTACGCAAACTTGGCGCTACAGGTAACGCAATCGCGCGCCTTTTCAATCGAGTCCGACGTCGTCCACGAGACACTGCTGAAACTCCTGACAACCGCCCTACCACTGCTGCTACGTCGTGTCGTAGCAGTGTCACAATGCTACTGAGGAACTTGACATCCCTCCGAGGAGAAAGAGAAGGAGACTTGGAAGAGGGTAAAGCTGAAGGAAGCTGAGCATTAGCAATTCTTACAACTTCTTTTCGAGGTTATACGCTGGTCTCGTATCTCAACACTTTCATATCCTCACTTAGCGATGATTTATTTTGTTTCATGTCCCCATTGTTGTTGGGGCTTATGACTTATGACTTCCATTTCATGAATGGCACGAAAGGAGAGGGTGACTTGGTGTGGTTGACATCTAAACTTCAAATTGTAACTATTTGCTAGGCAGTCTGGAATGGCATGGAATATCTGCTTGGTTTAGTCTCTTATGCTTCTGGTAGCCAGGTTTTAGATTTCCTAGAACTCCCGCAGGGAAGAGGAGTTTGAAGCCCGTCAGATAGTTTTTTTAGTAGTGATCTTACAAAACTTCTTACATGTCATATCAGTGATATAATCTGGCAACAATTTATGATGGGATATAGTCGCAACGTAGGCTCATCCATATGAGACAATTGTTCAAAACAACAAACAAACATGTATAAACTTTGATTCATAGACACGACTCCCCGTGAGTCAATCCAACGCCCTTGACTTTAACATATATACACATCTGAGAGAAAGCCCCAAGCCAGTAGTGACATACAGCACTGAACTAGTCAGCTTGATTCATTCTCCTTCATCTACTCATTTGATATTCTCTTTCTTTTTTCTTTTTTCCTTAGCATTTCCGTGTTACCGGCTTGCTCTTTCCCATTCACAATGTACATAAAATGTTTAACCGACCTCTCTACCAGAAGACAATTGCAAAATTGAGGTGCGCATAGAAACGGTCGGCAGACGTTGCGAACAATCTAACGTTGACATGTAGCCCAAATAAAATAGATGAAAACAAAGTCATAAGGACTTTGGAAGAAAAGGTTGAACGAATGGGGAAAAGACGAGGTGGGGGTATCGATCGTGCCGAATCGTTCATGCATTCTGCCCATCCGATATCCCTATAGCCATGCCTGTCTGATAACAGGCATAGCCTACTGTTGCCAGATGAGTGCTGTATTAAATGAAACTGTCAAAAGAGACGCCCCGTGAAGACCGTGACGAGAATATATCGAGCGCATGATCGACACACGTTCAACAAGAAACCACTCGCTTCGGGCAGGTCCTTTGCGATCACTTTGGGAGTAGAGTAGCGACAGAAGGAAGTAACAATCGTGCTTTCGTGACGTCGTAAACCGCTCAAGGGTTTGAGGGAGGGGGGTTCATGGCGCAGACGCTTTCACTGCACCATATCAACTCTCGTCCTCATCTTCTTCATCCCCTGGGCTCGCTGTGTCCGTCTTAGCTTTCTTATTCGATGTTGTCGAGCCGGCTTCAGACTTGCGCTTTGTTCCGGCACTTCCAGAATTCTCCCCAGTAGAGTTGTCCTTCCCATCCGTGGGCTTCTCACCATCACGTTCCATGGCCGCGACTTCTTCTGCGGTAAGGAAGCGACCGCCCGGACCACGAGGTCTACGCATAGCATGGTTGTGTCGTGACTCGTGGAGATACGGTTTGCGTCCTTTCGAAGTAAGACGAAGTTGTTCTTCGAGCTTCTGGCGCGCAACGCGACGCTTGAGAATCCGGTGAAATTGTTTCGCATTGACGTACAGTGGCGATTCTTCTGCGCCGCTAGCAGCGGGCATGTCGGGGGATAGCGGATGTTGCGCCTGTGCAGCCGGCATTTGCGGCGGGGCGACACCCGGTCGTGCGCCGCCGTGGTTCATCATCGGCGCAGTGGGAACACCGGGGCTCGTAACCTGACTCATTCGACGGCCAGGTATTTGGGACATGCTGTTCATACGAGGAGATTGGCGTCCATCCTTCTTAGCGTTGGCGCCCATGCGGGGTGAACTTTGAGGCATGTTGGGATCAGAGGGCATATAAGCATAGTTTGAACCAGAGGCGGCGGCGGTTGCGGCCATTGCAGCTGCCTGGATACCAGGCATGCCATAATGGACTTGCTGCATACCCTGCTGTGGCACTCCGTATTGTGGTTGATACATGTTGTGACCTTGATTCTGACCTTGCTGTTGTTGGGAAATAATGGGTGACGACTGCACTGGGTGCTGAGAGATGCTGTTTGTTGGTGATGTGATGTTATTAGCAGCACCAGAGTTCGCGTAGCCGGAGTTTGTAGTTTGTCCTTGTTGATATTGCCCGTAGTCCATCATCCACTGAGAGACAAATCAATCGATATGTGCCGAGGAAATACGTCCTCGTCGCGTTACTATCCGTTGACCAGGCGCTGTATAGATGCAGGCTTATCTTGATGCTTGACGCGTGATGAAAGGCCCTCGTTATGAGAGTTTCGGTAGAATAGCTTCGATCACGACAATTGATCGATTTCTGTACAATACTCGATCTCAATGTTTCGTTTGGGATATTCTTCAAGCTTATTGAGCTGAAGACGTATTTCAACGAATCGAAGGATATCCGGTAGGGGCCACAATAAAGATATTGGGCACGCGTGCGTGAGCTGACAGGTCGAAACGAGCAGATATTGTGGCTTGACTGCCCTGATGATAGTGGGTGCAGCGATTTACACAGCCACACTAGTAAACAAAGTGCCGAGTTGAAAGAATATCAACAAGCACAAGACAAAAGCGACGACAGGACAGCGCTGGCTGGTCAGTTGCTTGTCTTAAGAGATCTGTCCAACCATAGACGTTAGCTCAAGTGTATATATATTGGGCTAGGGTAAGAGGAGCGGCGTAAAAACGGGGTCGGGAACGGTTGAGGTGCAGATGCGCGTCTGGAAAGCCACTCTTGATGCGTTGGCAACCCAGAGTCTCATGCATGACGGAATATGCAGAAGACGGGCCCACACCTTCCAGCCAGCCAGCTCACAAGCTATCGGCTCAGAGTTACAGGGACTGTAGGAATTGATTCTCGGGGCCTCAAACTAGGATATTGTCTTCGTTGGGCAGACTTGAGGCTGTAACATAGGATGCCGCTTTGCCTAGACTTCTGGCATCAAGGCTGGTGTCATTGATCTGCCTTGCCTGCAACGACGTAGCAAAATCGGCGAGCCGTCCACCCTCTGCAGTACTCAGTTCAACGACTGCTTTTGAGCGGCCGCGTCTGGGCATGCACCGATGAGCTTTGATGAAGCCAGGGCAGGCGAAGATGGAGCTGATTGGCTGTCATAGCTTGCTCTCTTCCGGGACTCTGGATAACTGCGGTCCTGCGCCTTGCAACAGGGTCCGGAAGCGGGGTATTGGCTCCCCAAAGGAAGAGACTTGCAGTATAGTACAGCTGCACACACCAAGACGTGTAAAGCAAGATTAAGGGAAATGGAAATTGAAAAGCATGGGCATGGGCATGGGCATGAGCGATACAAAAGAAACACGTGATACATACATCTTGGAGGATTGTACCCGAGCACCAAAAATATCGCTTGGACGACTATTGATGTTGTCAGTCTATATCAACGTATGTGCACGCAATGACGATTATGAGTGAAAGTCTGGATAGCAACAAAAGAGCAGGATACTTGATGTACCACAACTATTGATGACGATATACGACGCATGCGCTGGGCGTGGTTTTTGAACAAAAGACGCGTCTTGTCAATGATGTGGTATCAATTCAGAGATGCTGACAGTATCTGACAATCATCGCGACACGACGCGTTTAGTGTTCAGTCAAGCGAAACCACAAGCGATAAGAAAGGAAGTGTAAAATTCGCAGCGGTTTTGATGAGAGCAGTCCAGAATCGATGAAATTCAAATATACAAATCCGAATAGAGCAAAGAAAGTCGCATCTCTACGTACCTTTTGTGATGCAAGACGCTGATACGCGAACGCGGGTAGTCTTGAGCTTCTTGAGCTTGATCGTACAACGTCCCTTTTTTGAACGTCAATTAAGACAGCTCGAATCTGGGGTATAGTCGGGATCCGCAGGCAAGAATCGTCAGGTGATAGACAATGCGGCCAATGGATATGAACAAGACGATACTGTCAACGATGATAGGCTTCAGAGTTGTGAGTTGAAAAGGCGAAGCGAAGTCCGGAAGAGTGCTGATTTGCTGTGAGAGCAGGGTGGGTTTGGTCCGAACTGGGGTGGGTGGATTGTCTCGGATGAGTGACGGCTGGCCTTGTCGCGCGGCAAGTGCTGGTAGCTTCTGTCTAAATAAACGACAGGAAGCTTCAGAAAAGGCAGTTACAACCAACCAACCAAGTGCAAATTCGGTGAGGAAAAGAGTTGCCTTCCTGTGTTATGAACTCAAAATGGAAAGAGCAAAAGGTGGCGCTCGTATAAGGGGTTGGGAAGCGGCAAAAAATAATAATTTGACGGCGGAAATAAGATAACAGGTAGAATGGTGATGAATCAAGTTGGAGGTTGGTTGGATGAAATAGCGCGAAGGTTTGGGCTGTCGCGCAATGGGGGGGTTTTGAGGTATTAGAACAGCTTGAGCTGAGGGCTGGGCTGGGAGCAGCAGGGGTGGGAAAGTGACAAGCCGAACTGTGATAGAAAGTGATTGCCAATTGAGCTGAACGAAAGCTCGATCGTTGCTAATAACGACGCTGAACCGAAATATTGAATATTCAGGCGGTTCAGTTAGTCGGTATAATCTGTTAAGGCTGAAGCTATGAACGGATAGCTCCAGTGTTGCGCTGTGTGTTGCCTGTTAAGGTGATTTGACAGGTGTTGAGCGAATCGCAAGACTCAGAGCAAGCTTGTCGTGCGTTTGGCCAACCAAGGCGAGCAGCGCGAACAAAGCGTTTACGCGGTTGCTGGCTTGCGCGCGGGTGCGATCCAATTAAGACCAGACCAGAGATTGTTTGCGAATTGTGAATGGCTAGAGGAATAGCGAGACGGCCTGATCAAATCAAATTAATGTTTCGACAAGAGGCCTGGGACAAATAATCTGCGTTGAGTGGATGGGAGCAGAAGGATTGATTGGCCGTGAAGGAAGAAAGCCCGCGAGGAGGACGAGGAAATGCGAGAAGATGATTTGAGGGGCGGGATCCAGACTACTTCTACAATTTTTGACTGGCCAACAGTCATCAAGGTGGGCCCCAGACCTCGCCAGGTTTCTGATTGGGGAGGTCAGGGCATGACGCAAGGCCTCACGTCCAGTGCGCCTTCTGTATTGAAACGCGACTCTTTTTGCAGAAGGCCCCGGGTGTGGGGGGTGAGACAGCGACTGTCGTCGGACTTGATGGGGGCGTCCATAGTCAAGAATTGAAGCCTCAGTCTCATACACTTTAGGCTTCAATATTTCTCACAGCATCTTGTACACGAGCATACAGCACTTATACTTGGGAATAATTGTCTATGATTATTCTACTACCGTAGCTCAATTACTGCATTGATAAGTCGAGTCGACTACCAACATTTTGTTTCCTCTACTCATCGGCATTCACAACCGCGTCCCGATGCTCCGAGTATTCATGGAGCTTTGGACCCCGCGAAGTGGTGGGAGCCGAATCCTCCCTGTCTCGTATCTGATTCACACTGATTAGGTACCTACTCAGTACGTCCTTTATCTTTGGTTTCACCTCAAGCAGATTTTCTCGGTCTTCACGTACATTTAACGTTACTGATTTCTAGGCAGATTTGAGCTTTCGGCGGGCTGGCTGCTGTAAATGCCACCGAGTGACGACAGATGTCACGACCGAAATTCACCTGCTTACCCAGGCTTTCTCACCCCTCTCTCGTCGGCCGATCATTGTCTGGGCTGGAAAGACGATGGTGTATGGATGAGCTGGCAATCCGGCAGGGCTAAAATTAGCCCGTGTTTTTTACCTTTGACGTCGACAAAATAGGACGCGAGATCTTGTTTGAGCTCTAAGCTTGCTAAGCTGAAGCTTTTTTAAGCTAGAGCTTTCAGGTCCAAAGTCAAAAAAAGGTAGCTCGATTTGCTGCACGAAGAGCGGTGACTGGCTACGGACAGGTGCAGATTTACCCGTTCACTTACATGTCAACTTCGACAATACATACCTAATGTCCGTGGAAAGGGGCTTGAGCGGGCAAGGCTCCAATCAAGCCACTTGGTATGGATCTGTTCTTGGCCAGGCTGCTCCGTGATGTTCCTCTCTTTCTTCAAAGGAAGCTCTGCGATCTCGCGAAGTCATTGACACATGATGGTGGGAATACCTCTATTTTGTCAAGCAGGCTGCGAGAAGGACCACCATGAAAAACGATTGGCAAATGTCGGTGTGTTATCATTGACACTCCCTCACAGATAAATCCGGCGATCTGGACCTCTTTGTCACTGGTCGCATGTTGGAGATCAGAGACATTTCCAGCCTCAATGCTCACAATCGACTTGGCTTGGCTTTGATTCTGCATCAATTTGCATGTTTGCACGTTGAAAACGTAGCTCCACAGCGCCATGATCCACGTGCATAATCCCTTGGACGTACTGTAGTACTACTGTATCTACAGTACAGTGCCTGTACCTACTACACGAGCAGCAAAGCAAACTTCGCTTGCATCGAATGGGCGCACACATATCGAGTACGAGGGTACTGGATTCTTCCAAAATGTTCGCGAAACAGAGGCAAACGTATCGTTTTCTCTTCTCACGTTACTGTCGTAAAGCCCTGTCGTCGTCAATGTGTTCAATCCTGGAAGCTGCTCATACCGGCCGCAGTAGCTCGATCGTTCGTACGTAAGACCTATGGAGTCGGTGAGTGGCCGTGGATCCTTGGCTTTGTGGATCGCCATCAAGTAGCACGGCCGTCGCACCTCAATAGGAATATGCGGGACGGCCTGCCGAAGGGTCAGCATGTGGACGAGGAGCTCTGTCCAGTTGCACGCGGACGCGGCGCGTACCTTCAATTGACGTCTTGTTACTCCGTATACTCAGGACCGTAGGTTGTTCAGACTGATGCTATGTCATTACCCTCTTCAAACGCCAGGTTGCAGAATGATACTGACAAAAGCAAGATCAAGTCAGAGAGCAATCCATGTGCTATTCAACGGGGGTAGTACAACGAAGTGTTGTCGGATGTGCTTGATCTCATACATCGCCTCTCATGCACTGTCATGTCCATGAGTGCCAGGCCGCAGGGCCATATCGCCTCTCAATTATAGATACATTGCCTGCTTGTTTCTTCGTGTATCGCACCTCGTCTCAAATTGTGGGGGTCTAGTTAGGTGGTGTGTGTCCCTGTGTCTTGCTGCGCAGCTGCTGGCAATGATGGTGTTTGTGGATGACTGGATGCATGCGCATGGTTGGCCAGTTGTCACAAATTGGCTTGTGGCTTGGGATAAGATTTTGATGGTGTGGTTGGGTAGAGACCCGTCATCTTACTTCTCTCTTTCGTTCTCAGTCCGTTATTGATACAGAAAAGAAGGGTGCTGTAAGCTTGATTGACTATGGGGCTTCCCTTGATAGAACTGAGGATACGACATGGATCGATTGGTTACCAGCTTGTACCAGGGATCGATAATATTCCGATTGGCCTCGACCCATAGTTAGTAGCTACCTATTCATACATTGTGTATCCGTATTCAAGATGGAAATCAACAGCACCTCGGACCATGGTGTAGTGTTTACCTTCCTGCAATAAGTGATCGAGGTAGCGGATGACGGGATACCTGTGCCATCTTGGATCGCACCCCAATCATCGCATCTCACAACATCAATGCATGCAGCCGCCCTACCTATGATCTAGGACTGCAGGTATACCAGCCCAATCTCGACAGCCATGTCGCCGCAATACTTCTGAGACGATGACCTACTTGGCAACGGCACACATCGTACCGACATGGAAAGCCTAATGTGCTGCCTATTCAGCCAGTTTGTCTCGGGCTCGGGTCAGCCAGATGTTGTCTCCTTAATGCCAGGTGCTCGTGAGAACATAACTCCAATGCTTGACGTCCATACCTTCCCAACATCGGCCCATCTACAGTACGTACAACATCGGCCTGGCAATGCGTACGCCATCACTTCATCATGAAGCCCGATCGGCTTGCGGTATCCTGTAGCCTACGACCGCCTCGTCTTGGGCGGAGATGAAGCCGTCCTGTCACAACTGTAATGTCCGATCATCACCTCAGCCGCAATTTTCTCAGCTTATCAGGCTTTAATGCTGGTCATGTGAGTGTTAATCAAGCCGTCACTATCACAGTAACATGATTCATGCCTTTGCAATTTACCTCAACTTACAATATGACTGTTCTAGAGTTATTCTCCCGAAACTAGGCCCGGGTCGTACGCGACCGTCACAAATTGGGACATCACCAGCTTGTCGTACGGTTCTGATTCGCCATTAAACATCTTTAAATTTCATCCAATACCCTGGCTGCGCGCTTAATTCACCCACTCATATAAAGTTGTTCACGACATCACGTTCCAGACGCGTCCCAGCCCCTGACCTAAGCCCGTTGTTAGCCTCCGTTTCGTCCCTGCTAGCTTCAGCTCATTTGGCGTGACAAGCCAAAGCCCTTGCGATCACCTCTCATTCGTTGTCGCCGTTGAGCTCCTCAATGGGCTCCTCTCCTGTGCTTAGGGGCCCTTGGGCGGCGCGAGCCGACGATCGTCATCTCGGGCCACGGCGATTGCGTCTTTGTTCGGCAAGACATTGCTTCCTTTCCATCGCGATGCGTAATCTCCGATTGTTCTGATGGACCCATTCGGCTATCGGGATGAACAATTGTCCCCTGCGTTTCTCTGTATGTACCGTCTGATATCTGTAGACAACAAATCCTATGAGCAAGCTTTCCGTTGGTTGAGACACAAAATGCTCGCGTGTATTGGTTGATAGAACAGCTGCATCTGGAACTTGAAAGCATATATGGTCATTGTGCTATAGGGTAGCCTCAGCACAACATGCATGTAGATGGAAGTTGAAAGTTAATCAATGTGCAAAAAGACATTACATTTGACGAATAGAAATGCAAGAATGGAACTATATTTACGAGGCTCTGGTCTTGTTTGGGGCCATACTTCTAGGTTTGACTGTGGTATCAAACCTACGATCTAACCCGAGGGTAATGCACACAGACAGCTGTGACTTACACGACCCAAGCATATGACCCAAGCATTATTATTGAGATAGCAGTCAGTTTCTTCAATACTAAGTGGCGGTGGCCCATGAATTTGACAGAGTTTGTACCGCTAATAGTTCCGAGCGTGAATATAAAATCGTGAGTATGGCAGCATCATGTCCTTGGCGTCAGCGTTCTCAGGTGTACATGCAACACAAAGAAATTTGACGAAAAGTTCAGGTTCATACGGCCTTCTGAGAAGGTAATAGAAAGTTGAGTCAGAAGAGGGCCGTGTCAGGCGTACGATAGTGGCGAGGATAAGTGATTTCCATGCGCCATGAACTTTGCACAGGACATCACAAGCGCAAGACAGAATTTGAGCATGACCCTGGCATACGGCCGAAAAACATAGGAGAGGGCTGTATGACATGTGCAAGACCGATCGTTTGTGGTGTCATTGTCAATGTCAATGGCATGCTTTGCTTACCCTAATCAAGAGCGGAAGGAAAGCCATGATCCGGACGGATGGCTAAAGAACGAGGAGCCGCAAAAGGCCTGGTGTCTCGAGTAACATCAAGAAAGACCGTTCTTTGAAGGATACTGTATAATTGACCGCTAGGAAGCGCAAGGCATAGCGAGCAAGGGACTGGTTCGAATTTGATGATCGACTAAGTGGTCCAGGGACTGCTCTTGGAGTGTTCTTTAGTTATTTCTCATTTGTTATTATTCTAAGGATTTTCTAGTATACTGCTCAACACCGGAGTAACGCAGTGTCTCAGTATACTTCGGCATGATATATCCATGGCGCTTATTCGAGAACCTGCTCGGCCATGGAGACTGGAAGACCAGATTAGTATTCACGTTCATAAACCCGCTTGTACAGTTGTTACTTACCAGCGCTACCAGTGTTGTCAGGCTCAACGTATGTCTTGGTGACCTTGCCATCCTCCACCTTGAGAGCATATCGCTTACCGCGCATACCGCCGAAAACAGCGTAAGCCTCAAAACCGAGGTCCAGGGCCTTGGTAAACTCGCCGGTTGGGTCACCAAGGAACCGGATCTTGAAATTGATTGGGTTAGACAAGCTCAGATTAAGCCACTGGGGCGAGTCGTGAATATCGAGGTGGACTTACTCCGGTCTGCTTGGCGGGGTCGAGCTGCTCGCTCCATGCCTTCATGCTGTGACGGGAGTTAACATCATGTGAAATAAAACATTGACCATGAACCTACACAAAAGGGTCATTGACGGAGACGACAAAGACTTGTCCAGCCTGCTTGAGCTTGGGATGGTTGATGTATGAGGGGACGTGCTTGCTGGAGCATGTACCAGAGAAAGCCGCAGGGACGCCAACGATGTATCCATTGGACGTCTTAAACTCCTCGGCGAGATTGACTTTGTTTCCGGGGGAATCTTCGAGGAGAACATCAAGGTCCGGGATTTCTTGGCCGACACGGACCGAAGCTCGAGGGGTAGAGTGGAAGCTGCGAGCAGCCACGGAGATGGGGGCGGAGGGCCTGGCGAAGGCAATGCGTCGGAGAGGAGCTCGGAAAGACATGATCGATGATGGGTGAGGCGATTTAGAGGGATTTTGGTTTCGTTCAAAAAGGTTCTGCACGGCAATTGTTGTTGAGGTTCGTAGGTTTTGTTGGTGGAGCTTCGAAGCTCCAGGCAGGGGACCTCAGCTTTCTACGGAATGACATCACGCACGACGTGCTCCACCGCCCTGTCACAAGCTCGGAGCTTTGGTAGAGGATTGAGTTCCTCACCAAATATTGCATTTTGCATACCTGTAGGTATGTGAATGATGCAAAAGATTATGGAATATGAGAGATGCAAAGAAGAAATGGGCAGTAGCTGACGTATTGTGAGCGAATGCAGCCCTTTTCTCGACAAGTAAGCAATACTCCCGAAACCTGTAAAATTGTACCGGATTCTGAATTCGACCAGAACCTCAATTTTTGCTTTATATCTATCCATATATTCTGGGCTTTAGGACTTCGTGCCTTAGATCTGTAGTGAAATTTGTAACACAATTGAAATTAAACCAGTGGGAATGAATGCTATTTACAACAGACAACAAACGATGGAGTGTTTGCCTTGCTTCAGTGGATGTGGTAGTAAATAAGCAGGTGCTCTATTCAATGCTTACCTGCCCGGGCAAGACGTCCACCTTTAAGAGAGACTGAATAATAAGTAACCGCATGTGGAGCATTGGCATGATTATTTCGGGAACCTCCTTCCTCAAGCACATCGCATTCTCCCACGCCAACTAGCATCGCAAAATACAATCAAGGAATCTTCAGTTGCATGGTATATAGTCGTCCTTACTACCTCTACTGTAAGCTATAATCTTGAATACGCATGTGTAACTATTAATTAACCATGAGCAGCAGTAAACGATATAGATGTTACTATCATCGTACACTGTCTAGACCGCGGAGAACAATATCATGGAATCTTTCGACCATGGCGAATACTCAGTATCGAGCCGCAAGCATTCTGCAAGTGATACAAACAGCCAATACCAGCAAAAGGGCTCTATCATACATAGAGAAAATAAAAAACCGTCACCGTCAAGCCTGCCACTCACATACACACTACCCACCTGGCTTCAACATGCTCATGTGGTTCATACCGTCGACTTTAAAGTCGAGAGTGACTGTGCAAGAGACAGTCAGGATATAGAAAGCGGTATCTTCATCCGGACTCACAAGACTAGGATGCATGGCGACCTCTTCATCCCCCGTCAGAATCCAGAGTCAGGTCGATATGAGATTGTACGCCAGAAATAGGATAACCTGGTTCTTCACAAGAATTTCGACTCCGAGTGTGCAGTCGGGATACTCTATAAAAGAGACTACAATATCTATTTCGACTACATTCTACGTCTGGTGCCTTCGCCAGAAGACAGGAACCGTGGTACCTTGGTTCAACGCAAATATGACGACCATGACTTGCCCCCTTCAGACTCGATCGGATGGGTGACGGCTGTCATTCAGGTGCTAGGAACACATCGCATGCTGATAGAGGAGGAGCCTGACGATTGGTACATCGACGATAGGGGAGTGTTCCAGGAACGTGGGAGGGAGGAGACTGAAGTTCAGGACATGGTTTATTGCGGGATCTCTACCATACTAAACTACGAGCCCAAAAAATGAGCCCCCCATGGCCAGGTTTGGGCATCGCGAGTAGTATGATATAGACGCATATAGCCAGGTATAGACGACATTCGAGTCAGAAATAGCGAACCGTTACATATGCCACACGAGAGACATTGCATGTTGCAGAAGAATACCTTACAATGAGAACTTGCCAGCTTGGTGCCTTGCGTGACTTGTTATTGATCACTTAATATATTGGCTTTGTTAATCTGGAAAAGGGTACAGTCATGTAACAGACCCCTTATGCCATCCATCCTTGCCATCACTTGCAAGCTGGACCAATGTGGCCGCTTCTGTTTCAAAAGGTTTAACGGGTGAGTTTGATTCCCACAAGGTACTATTTTTGCAGATATATATGATCATTTAGCATTGACTTTTTGCCCTTGTCAGACACAAGGATAAGACAGGGCATAAGATGATGAGCAGGTCTCGAGACAGCCGGCAAAGCCGATGTAGAGGGTTTAGCAATCTGATACCGGAATCAACCGAGCCTGGGTATGGGTTGTTGCATAAAAGGTAACATGAATCCCACTCGACTGTATGCATGTATTTTTGTAGCCGATGGGGACAAACTAGGCTCGTCCCGTTGGCAAAGTGGTCTTCGTTTCAGAATTGACCAAGGATTTAAACGACTGACATACGGAGCCCCGGATGGGGAATTAGTGGAAGAATCACATCATCTGTGCTTTATGACTTCGATCACGTACGTCAAGAACATACATAAGAAGATCAAGTGACTCCCTCCTCGCGTATTCGGAAAACCCGGTCGTCGGCGGTATGTTTCATTTCTTCCAGCTAGTAAAGTTGACGTGTAAGATAGTACCATCGGCGTGCCTGTATTGTCCACCAGGCACAATTCTCCTATAGGCTAATAAGAGAGAGCTTACGACCTGAAGCCAGTCAGCTTACTACTGTTGTGGTGTATATATAAGTGAGTACAAGTACAAGGTCGAGATATCACTGACCTTGGTGACAAGCACGTGGGGAAGCGGCTTCTTCATCCTGACAGTCTGCTCCGTAGTTCGTGCCTGAGACCCATCAGCAACATAAATGAGGATGAGCTGAGGTCAGAAATGACAGGTCTAAACGCGGGACATTTCGCCGTTGGCCGTGGAGTCGGCGAACAAGCTATAATTACGTTACACGCAAGGAGTGCTGGAACAGGCGGACCTAGCCACAACTACCATTGGATGATACAGAAGTTGGCTGGGTCTTCAACGTTGGTTCCAACTCCCCGGCTCGAGCTGCCTAGCGATACTGTGCCGGATATGTTGATGTGATGTGCAGCTACTAGCTCCATGCACTTTATCACCCGCTTTGACGTTTGCTTGCTTTTTCCTCAAGGCTTGGGCTTGGGACCCGACAGACTGAACTATGAGTTGAAGACGTACTGCAACACGTCAGGCTCTAGACTATCTGACTATGTATGCATGTCAGAAGCTTTAGTGTTGCTGAATGATTTACTCTGGCTTTACCAGGAGACTCAAGCCATCCACCATCTTTCAGTTTTAAGGATCTGGCGTCGTCTGGACCTTGAATCAGCTCAGCCACAATGCTATGTTAGAAACAATGTCTTCCTCGGAGTAGACAATCCGCCGTTATTAAAGCTGCCGCCGTTGTTAACGAGAACGAGTGGCTTGCGTTGCATCCAGAACACAATAAATGTGGAGGGAATACTCTTTATTTTTCGAGAATGACTTGTCATGGTCGGCTATCCAACATCAACATGCCAGCCTTTCTTCAGTTTCCACTTTTCGATTAAAGAGAACCACAGAAGTATATGAGCAGGACGTGATATCGACGATCATAGAGGAGACTTGGCGTATGAGATTGTAGTTGGGCTGCCAAGCGCCTCGCATTCGCCAAAGAAGTTACGATCTGTTTGACCAGGTTCATCTGCTGCGATAATGCCCAAGACGGTGATCTCTCCAACTCTGCAGCCGTTTGTCGTTGCATCGCGTTTCTTTGCCGGCGATCGACAATGGCCTAAGCAGGCTAAGCTACAATCGCAGCCCGCAACGCTTTTTCTACAGGGAGCAAGAAACCAGGTCCTGTTCTTGTGCTGGAAGTACCGTTGGGCTTGGTGTACTTGGACAATGAGCAGGGGAATGGGTATGGCAGGCAGGGGGGCCTGAAAGGAAGGAAAAAAAAAAAAAAAAAAAA
>NW_022158012.1:0-11642 GCF_003316985.1 Fusarium coffeatum
TTTTTTTTTTTTTTTTTTTGTTTAATTCAACGACCCGTCTCGTCTATATAACCGAGTTGGTTTTTAATTTGAATCGCAATTCTTCTTATATTCTACCTGCTCGTCCAATCCTACTCGAAATACCTTTGATGGTCGATACCTCCCACTCAACTAAACTATCGACGGATATCATCCTTATATTTTGGTCGACGCCTTTACAGACTTTACCTAGAAACTTTACGCGTTCCTCATCCCACCTTCGGCGCTGACATCGATAACAAGGCTTGGCTGTGGCTTGGCCTTTCGTCACTCGTGAGAGAGTAACCCGGCACCGACGTTACGACGACGCTACGATAGGATACGATCCTTTACGGGCAGTGCAATCACAATCATCGAGAAGGAAGCAAAGCAGACGGACAAAGAGTGCGAGCGCATGTCGCATATTGACCAAGGTGACTTACGACACGGCCACTTATACAGCCGCATTGAAAAAGGGGCCGAAAAAAAGGAGTTTCATCCATGCAAACAATTTAGAGCTGATGAGCTGAACTGGGCGCATTCCCGAAACGAATAAAACGACGCGAATAAGCTAAGCTACCTGCCTACCTAAGCTTTGATTCAAATCGACACGAACGAGAAAGAATTATTTGAGTTTGGGTTGAGGGAATATCCTCTACATCAATAACTTCTCTACCTCAATTAGGTACGATTTGATCTTTGGTTCCTGGCTGTTGGTAAACCCCGTCTTGGATTGATTGCTACGTCACTTTTCTGGACCAACCCAACCCGACCCCTTGACCTTTGGATCTCCGCCTTACCGAGCATCCCCACCAATCCGGTCACTCGACTTCCACCATTATCTTGGCCCTTTCCCCTGGGTTTGGTGGAGGGACGACATTTCTGTAACAGGTTACAGGGCACCTTGAGTGGACGTCATCACCTGGAATTCAGCCTGAGCTGAGGCCGAGCCTGAGACACCACACCCACTACGGGGGTTGCTTTTCAGGGCCACCAGTGCAGTAACCCCGCTGTCGATCGATCTATCACCCACCTCACCTACCATCCATTAGGTACTGTCCTCACTGGGACTCAGAGCTCCAGCTGTCCACTACAGGCCTAGCCAAGGCCTTTTCTTCCGTCATGGTGCGCATCATCCCAACACGACTCAAACCCTCCTCTCGATCTTCCTCTTCCTCCTCCGCAACAATCTCCGTCAGCAACGGCAACGGAACAGGCAAAAACAATCGCAGCAACAGTCCCCCCATGAGGTCAAAGCATGATAGCGCGAGCCCTTCTAGGGACGCTGGAAATGGTCTGGCTTTGAGAGTTTGGATTATAAGAGTATGTACTTGCTTGTGCTTATGCTTACCCTCGCGGCCACCTGCGAAACCCAAAACCACCTTCACTGGTTCTGCTGCATCACCGCCTGTCAGCCAGTCGACCACAATACGGCGACTGGCACAGGGCAACGATATTGCCAATCAAGTTAAACTATAAACAATTGCTAACGGTGCAACAGGGAAAAGACCTCGCAGCCAAAGATCGCAGCGGCACATCCGATCCTGTGAGCTCCCCTCAAACAACATCCTCACAACATCCTTCAAAAATACTGACAATCATTTTCTCAGTACATCATTGTTTCCTCCGGCGAATCTCGAATCGTAACCAACGATGTTCCCAAGACACTCAACCCAGAATGGAACGTTTCCGAAGAAATCCCTCTTACTTCCACCCAAAACCTCATTCTAGATGTTATTTGCTGGGACAAGGATCGATTCGGAAAAGACTACATGGGTGAATTTGATCTCGCACTTGAAGAGATCTTCGGCAACGGAAAGGTCGAACAAGAACCGACCTGGTATCGCCTCAAGAGCAAGCGTCCCGGCAAGAAGACGAGCGTTGTCTCCGGAGAGGTTCAGCTGCAGTTCTCCCTCTTCGACTCAACGAACCCGTCAGCTACACCACAGGAAATCTCCGACAAATTTCAAGCTCTAGTTGGCGCCGCCCCCACCGGCTCTCGCAATGTCACGCCGTCCATGACACCTAATCTGGCCCCCACCACCAACAATCAAGACAGTCCCAGCGACGATGATGATGACGAATTTGATGAAGACGATTCTGACTCGAGCGAGTCTGATTCAGGAGATGACCAAGAACAAGACCCGGTCAAGCGTAAGCGCCGACTGCGAATCCGTGGATTGAAGAAGAGAAGACGCAACAAGCCTTACGCATTTGCTAGCGATGGCTTCGATGTCGTCGGCGTTATCTACCTCGAGGTGGTCAAAATCACAGACCTGCCACCCGAGTCTAATTTGACACGCACAAGCTTCGATATGGATCCATTTGTCGTTGCATCTCTCGGCAAGAAGACGTATCGCACTCGTCGCATCCGTCATAACCTGAACCCTGTTTTCAACGAAAAGATGCTGTTCCAAGTTCAGAGCCACGAGCAGAAATACTCATTCTCTTTCACTGTCATTGACCATGACAAGTACTCCGGAAACGACTTCATTGCTTCCTGCAACCTCCCAATCCATCAGATGATCGAGCGAGCCCCCAAGGCCAACCCTGAAACTAGACTGTACGACCTCAATGTGCCCGCGCAAGCCGAGGCGCTTCCTTCCAGGTCGCGCTTCAAGAAGCTCGCTATGTCGCGCTCCAACTCTTCTTCAAGCATCAGCAAGATGATGCGACCACCATTAAGCAAGCACGCATCAAGCAACAGCACAACAACGGCCACTCAAACAGCAGCTCCTACTTCAGCACCCACTGCAAACATGCTTTCGCCAGCCGATGCCCTTGCCAACACCGGTTCCGATCCTGATGCAGTCGCTCAGGATGCTGGCGATGCCGACTTCCACGACTACACAGTGCCGCTCAAGTTAAAGGATCTTGAAAAGTGGGAGAAGAAGCACAACCCTGTCCTGTACCTTCGCGCCAAGTACATGCCGTATGATGCTCTGCGACAACAGTTCTGGCGGGCCATGCTTCGACAATATGATGCTGATGAGAGTGGCCGAATCAGCAGAATCGAACTTACAACAATGCTTGAGGCTTTGGGTTCCACACTTACCGAGACTACTATTGATACCTTCTTTTCACGATTCCCTCACCGAGATGCTGACGATGAAGAGAACTGGGAGCTTACTATGGATGAGGCTGTCATTTGCTTGGAAGACCAGTTGGAGGGGCGAAGACGATCATCAGCCACGACTGGGGACAAATTAAAGCATCTCGTTCCCGAAATGAAGAACCTCCTGCACCCATCTCGTCACGGCAACAATCATCATGACGCCTCAGAGAATCCCAGCGACCTGGACCTGAATGCTTCGGGAACCCAGACACCGTCTTCCAACGTCCCCACACTGAAGACACCTGCAGACGAAGAGAGTGATCCGCTCGACAAGTCTGACAGTGGTGACGATCGCGGCGAAGAGCATGTGGTCGAGATTCGTGAATGTCCCATCTGCCATCAACCACGACTCAACAAGCGCAAGGATGCTGACATCGTTACCCATATCGCGACTTGCGCTAGTCAAGACTGGAGACAAGTCAACAGCGTCCTGGTGGGTGGATTTGTCACTGCCAGTCAGGCTCAGCGCAAGTGGTACTCAAAGGTCATCACCAAGATCTCATACGGTGGATATAAGCTGGGTGCAAACTCAGCCAATATTCTTGTCCAAGACCGCCTAACAGGACAGATCAACGAGGAGAAGATGAGTGTCTATGTCAGATTAGGAATTCGTCTTCTGTACAAGGGTCTCAAGTCTCGGGATATGGAGAACAAGCGAAGTAAGTATAGCACTGGACTTCACAAGACTACTTGAGAAAGATTGCTAATATCCACCTAGTCCGAAAGCTGCTTAAGAACCTCAGTATTAAGCAGGGTAAGAAGTTTGACGATCCCGCGTCCAAGGACGAGATTGAGAAGTTCATCGCTTTCCACGGTCTCGATATGTCTGAGGTTCTGCTACCACTCGAGGAGTTTAACAACTTCAATGAGTTCTTCTATCGTGCTCTTAAGCCTGGTGCTCGTCCTTGCTCAGCACCTCATAACCCTCACATTATTGTATCACCAGCCGACTGCCGCAGTGTTGTCTTCAACTCCCTCACCACTGCCACCAAGATTTGGGTCAAGGGTCGCGAATTCAATATGAAGAGACTCCTGGGAGATGCCTATCCTGAGGATGTATCGCGATTTGAAGGTGGAGCACTGGGTATTTTCAGACTGGCTCCCCAGGACTACCACCGTTTCCATATTCCCGTCGACGGTATCATGGGTAAGCCCAAGACGATCGAGGGTGAGTATTATACCGTCAACCCTATGGCCATTCGATCAGCACTGGATGTGTACGGAGAGAACGTGAGAGTTCTCGTGCCCATCGATAGCGAATGTCACGGCCGTGTCATGGTCATCTGTGTGGGTGCTATGATGGTGGGAAGTACTGTCATCACTCGCAATGAAGGCGACAAGGTTCAGCGTGCTGAGGAGCTTGGATACTTTAAATTCGGTGGCAGCACAATCTTGTTGCTATTTGAACCTGGAAGAATGGTGTTTGATGATGATCTTGTGGACAATGGCAATGATGCTCTTGAAACTCTGGTAAGTTGATCACATAGCATGAGGAGAAGTTGCCAGTTGCTAACATACCAAACAGGTCCGAGTAGGAATGTCTGTTGGACACACGCCTAGTGAGCCACAGTGGACTCCCGACATGCGAAAGAACGCAGAGAACATCACAGAGGCAGAGAAGAAGACCGCCAAGCGACGTATCCAGGGCAATGTGGCCCTGCAAGATTCGCCAGATGGCAGTGGAGAGGAAGAACAGGCGTCACGAAAGGCCAAGCCAACCATCGACACTATGGCTGCGTCGGCGATGTAGAGACGCCGGCCTAGCAGACGGGAGCGATGCAAGCTAAATAGCCGGCGTTGGAGGCGGAGGCGGCGGAGAGTATATTCAACATTACGGAGGGCATGTAGAAGATGTTTAAACAGCCTTCAGAGACGAGCGGATATGACCATTGGGTTGGCTCTGGAAGGATTTGCATAAGAACACAGAACCCAGTCGTCGTCATTGGATATAGACAAGGCCAGATCAGGGCCAGGAACGGCATGGAGACTGAGAGGAACATGGGATTTATTTTAACTTGGACTGATGAGAAACGAATCGACGGAAATTAAAAGCGACAGTGGAAGCGACTGGAGAGTAACATAACAGTGGTTTTGTTTATCCAGTAAATCTGTAGTGAGCAATTCATCACAATACTGACCATAATATCCGATCTTGTGGTTCAACTTGACTTGAGACTGGAGTCAGAATGAGCGCAGATGCATTGGTGCTATTAATAGACACAGGGCTGAACAAGGAAGCGGATGACATGGCTGAGCTGCACATAAGCTTCAATAGTTCGGTTCGGAAGAGGCTGTGATACGAGTTTGGAAAGCCGATCCGATCCGAGGAGAAGAAACTTTCGTGTCTGAGTTGAGTTGCAACTCAGGGCTGAAATCCGGGGTAAACTGTGTGGATGTGTCGTCTGGGGTAAAACGCCAGCTTTTGTGTTGATTGGCATTGGATTTATTGAGTACAATGTTTTCCAAGGCTTAAGTATTAGTCTAAGCTATCATCAAGTGTGCAAATTATTTCATCTCTTGTGCTTTTGGAGGCTAATTCCTGTAATACCCGGAGGGCAGGCTAAAAGAAGTTTTGGAAACCTTGGAGTGATCGCCATAGCAACTAAGCATCAGAGATGCTTACTAGCTTGTGAATCGTCTCGAATTTTCGAGAACAGGAAGACCATAAGTGTAACAATATCACATTCACCAGCCACAATCTCTCTTTGTGGTAAACCTGTAAGTCAATACACCCCGCAAAGCATGGCAGCTAGCGGGGGGACCCGATTGCAGGGGCATGTGGTGTGGGCAGATGGTCATGCCACTGTTATCCAAATTGAGTCATGAGTGGTCAGGGGGTTGAAGAATGAGATTGGGAATCTGACTTGTGAGGAGATGGATAGGTTTGCCTGTGATTGGGAATATAGTGTTTCATTTTGGGTATCTATGGAGAGAAAGTGGTCGTTGTTTCCAACCACTGCACAATTAAACAAATAAAGAAAAAGAGGAAAGAAACCTTTGCTTATGAACAAAGACTCGCTCTCCTGTCTGCAGCTGTATGTCTCTTCTGGTGCCTGAAAAATCCAAAGAAAGCGACAAACCCACATATCAAGTTGGGTTTCCTTCTTTCGTTAACCGGAGGTGCAAGTCATGTACAGGAGTACAAAGTACTCCTGTACAAGTGCCTGGATTATGCCATTATGGCACGAAATGCCGTGATTGACACCTTGTGGTCCTGGAAGGTCGCGAACGAGCCCCACCCTTTCTGGGCTGTTTTTGCTGCATCTCGCCTGAGATGGCCCATTGATGTTATTCTTGTTGGGGGTTTGCCAATTTTTCCCTCTGATCGGAAAGGGTCGTCAGGAAGAGAGTTGCCAGTGTCTCCAAGAAAGTTGCAGAATTGTGAATGCTGATAAAAAGGAAAACTCCGTAAACAAGTCATGTGCGCCAGATTCCGTGCTCGTGTTCCCAATGCAATAAGTCGACTCGTTTCATAAGTCGTAAGTGAGGAAAACAAACAATCTCGAGTCTTCCTTAGTGACGTCTGTTGGGGGCCCAGTCTGAGTCTGAAGCATTTGATGGGCGTCGCTCAGAGCGTTGAGCAGGAGGTGAAGGAGATCGAGAGGCAGGGCGCATCAGAGACGAGGGAGTCTGGTTTGGCAGAGCCAGTTCGGGAGAAGGTTGTCGAGCCTGGCGCCATGAAGCGTAGATTTGCTTGCAGAGGTGGGCAGTCATGGTGTAAGTCATTTTGACGGTGTTGCAAGTCTGAATGCGAAAGACTTGGTTGTGTGTAAGTGGCAGTCGAGGTGATTATAATAATCGAGCAGTTGACAAGAGATCAGCGTGGTTTGTAGGTAGTTGAGGGAGCCAAGTGGTGAGTGCGAAAAAGATGAGACGTTATTTGTGTAAAAATCAAGGTCAAAGAAGAGGAAAGAAAGGGTCGAGCGAGAGAGTTTAAGTACTACCAAGGTCGGTCACTTCAAAAGGAGGTCCTCCTTCTTAAGGTTGTCTATTGGTACCTGGACTGAACCCACCTTGTCTACAATACTCCAACACTGCCGCAAGTACCCTTGCGGGTTTCTCCAGCAAAGGGAGGTACCTCCTAAACTTGGGAGGGTCGCGCCTGCCACGCAAGGTAAACACCGCCAACTCAAAGTGCTTTCCGAACCGAAGCGAACCAAAAGCAGGCAGGGCAGGCAGGAGATCCCGAAATGGAAGAAAAACGTAGTGTCTGACCAATCATGAGTCTTCTAATTGTAAGAAACGACCGACCTTTGGGCTGATGTGGCACTGAATCGTATGACCAACGCATGGGGACGCATTTTAGTTGGGTCAAGTGTGGCTTATCCTTATAAGATTTACCCCTGTCTAACCGAACCAGCGAATCTAGGCAGGCAGCTTCTACACTTTATCCAACAAGGTCGAGAACAAAAAGTTTCCGTTCTGTGTTAAAGTCAGGATATCTGGAGCGTCTCTTTGTTGACACGCATTGCTTGGCTAAGAGAGGAGTAAGCTGCTACGCCAGTCAATCCTTACCAAGAATTCATAATCAACAAAGCTGCCCAATGCTTAGACTATCTTTCGCGATTGATGGTCGATGCAGCGAATGTGGGGGTTTGGCTCAAATCATCTGTTGCTGGCACCATCCTTTTAAACTGACCTCTGAGTGATTCGTTTCGTTTTCGCTCTTGATCTTTGATGAGCCCATGACCCATTTTTGATTATCTAGGTTGACGATTATCGTTCCCCAGTCTGGCGATCAGTCACATCTTGTCAGGAGATTTACAGATGTCAATATTTCTGTTGGGTATCTGATCTCTGCTTGTACATGAACATCTTAGGGACGTTACGCCAACACAATGAATACATGTTCAGTCTTAAGTTAATAGAGAACAACAGACACGAATTTGAATGCTTGACTACCCAAACTTTTCCTCATTATAGCTTAACCATTAGACGCCAGGTATATCATCCATATAGACATTAACAACAGTACTCAAAAGCTTCCATATCAAATAAATTTCATGCGTACGCTCTTCCAACCATAATATCTCCCACGGGCCTTCCAGAGAAGGTCGCATGGCCTGCGTTCATCCCCACACCCTCTCGCACAACACCCCATCGAACCTCAAGCGTTTCAACACCGCCTTCTCTCGGTACGCGGTGGCATCGTGCGCTCAAGACTGCCGAACATGTTCCGCCTACCAAGGCCAATGGGTTGCCGGCCGGTGCTCCACTCTCCACGGCACCCCGGGGATCCACCTTTCGGAGTGATAGGACAGCAACTCCGGATGCCAGCACCACGAGAAGCACAAGGAGCAGAAGTAAAGGCAGGGGGCTGAACCCAATGCCTGTGGTCGATCCTTGGCTACTGTCCACGGAAACGAGCAGAACACCCTGGCTAAGAAGATAAGCCATGGCGGTAATCAGGAAAAAGAGCATCCAGGATAAAGGTCGAGGCAGGGTCAGGTACAGAGAAGTCGTCTGTGCACCCAGTGGCTGACCGGAAGATATCCGAAATGGAAGCAGCTGCGACGAGAACTGCGAGAATTCGTGGGATAGGAAAAACAGTGTCAGCAGCGCATTGCTTGAGAGATACAGAAGACCCAAAAGAAGCTGAGGAAGCGCTGCAACAATGGCCAGCCCGGATCGCGACATTCCCGAAGGTAGCTCATATACCACTGCCGCCTTGCCAAATGTCGAAAATGCCTTCTTTGGGTTCTCCATAGCCCCCAGGGCCACGGCTGTCGCTGTCAAGCCCACAGGCATAATCCATGTCAAGACCCAAACGGTCCATCGGCGAGGAGAAGGGATATTGTACCAGTAGCTTGACTGAGCATACCAGTACTTGCCCTCTCGCTCACCCCATAGTCCCTTCTTGACCTCTCCTTTAGTCATCAGACACGAATCCTGGGTGCTGTAGTCGGGATCCGCAAGAAACGAAGTAAGTGCATCGCCAAGCGTGACCAGCGGGTTGAAAGATTGTCGAGTGAGAGCCAGAGCGATAACGATCATATAGGTAAAGATGAGAACGAGGTTTACGAGTGTGATTGCGGCAAGCAGAGGTCCATTGACGTTAAGTGATGCGTTAGACTTGTCAGAGTGTTCAGTTGTAATAATTACGGCATTATATCTGGAAGCTGTTAGCCATGACTGGTGTCCAACCAGCACACTCTATCTTGCTTACATCACTTGAGAGACAAGGGCAAACGCCATCATGATTCCAGATAGCGTGGCCCTAGTCGAAGAAATGAGTGACAGGTTTCGCAGCGAAGGAATACCGACATCGAGCCACTCAAAGTTCTGGTGGGCATTGTCCACTTCGGCGCGGGTTGGGCTGTTGAGAATTTGAACGACATAGTTGGCTCCGGCGATAAGGGCGATAGCGAAAATGTTGACGGCAGCCATAATTCCCCGAGAGATACCCTCAACTGTGGTCGTATTGCCCTGCATCAACGTCGACTCCCAGGTCGCCATGTGTCCCTTTGCAGAGGCGAGGGCAAGACAAGTCACAGCAGCCGCGAGAATGAGAAAGGCCACAAACATGTTGAGCCCAACTCCACCTCTCCATCCTGTCATGAGGGACCTGGTTCGTAGTGGTCGTTCCTCAACTAGCATCTTTTCATGTTCGGCTCTTGGAGTGCCTGGCCTTGAGTTGCCCGGTGAGATATCGAGATGACCTGTTGGAGTGCGATGAAACTGTCCTGGCTCAGGGCTGTCCGGAATACGGTGCCTCTGGGCGAGAGACTCGGGCGTCTCGCCCCGCATGAAATTGACTACATAATCGGGAATAATGTCGCTACCAAGGATGCTGGAGACAGAACGGCTGATGCTGCCGGCAGCACGACGAGGCAAAGAGCCTGAGCTTTGCGGAATGGACCGAGAGTTGGAAGGGCGACGAACGTAACTGATGGAGGATCTCGAGTTGCTGAAACTGTGAAAGGGCCATTTGACGGTTTGTCGTCCTGAAGAAGAAGTGAAGCCTCGAGTGCGGCCAGTCGGGGGTCGTGTAGTCGATGAGCCAGGCTCTTCCGAAATACTAAGCTGAGTTAGTTCACTATCGTGAATAGACATGACTTGTTCCGTTGCTCAGTCTACCTTTCAAAGTTCATAACTGAGCTGGGCTTATCCCAAACCCATGGTCGGCCGGACCGAGTAGAAGGAGGCCCTTCTATCGGACTCATGGCTTATAAGATGACGGAATATGAGGTATGATTTGTTCAAAGGGTTGTCACACAAAGTGGCAAAGTTGATTCAAGACGCAAGCCAAGGATGGGAGATGTGTTGCAACACTGGTTCGTTGGTCAATAGTCAAAGGGTATAAGATGTGTTGATCACTAGGAGCATTCGAGTTGAAGATTGGTCAAAAAGAGTGAAAAAGGGCTACGGTGATGAGCGCAGCTCGCCTCGAGAATGTATGTAATAAAGATGAGAAGGAAACGACAGACTAAACATAAAAGGTAAATGAATGTAAGAAACGAATCGTCAAAGCCAGTCAACAGACTGCATAAGCTGAAAAGAAGGACAGGACCACAAAGAACGAGAAGAAGAGGGGAGAAATGCAAGCATGGAAGTTAAGTCGTGGACCAAAGAGATAAGAGACGACACCCGGATTCTTGTCACCAGATGTCGAGGGATCCTGGCTCATGAACAAGGATGCCCCGTCTCTCTAGGGATCCCTGCAGAGACATTGCAAGCATTTGCATGAATGAGATGGACAAGCTGAAGCCAATCAATTCTGCGGGATGTTAACGGGAAATCCGCTTGTGAGGGACGTGCTTCTGTTTCGACATCAGCTATAATTGCAAAAAAAGACCATGCCCGGATAGACTAGGCTGCCCAGACTGCTAAATAAAATCAGGAGCGTGAGAAATGGAGTGAGCATCAACCCACTCTTTAACTTGGACGTGCTCTAGGTTGTTTCGTTGCTTCGACACAGACCATGTGGAAGAAATGCACCAAAATTGATCATCGCAAGGTCTTGAACGGTTCAGAGAGTAGGGTACCTGGTCAATGAATGACCAGAAGGATAGGAATCGATCGAGTTGAGTTCAACTGTTTGCTGTCTTCGCATTGCCAGCTCAGCAACCCTCTTCGTATAGGATGGGATATAACTCCTGCATTAAGACGCAGATCAAACAATCCAATGACGATGACAGTTCTGGGCACAATCCAGCCCAACCCAACGGCGAGGTAAGGAGCTGGTTGGTTAGCACCAGATCTTCTAACGCGGCTCATATCTTCGGCCTGAGCTGAGCGCGCATCATCGTGGTGATCCCATTCTATTCCATTCCTCCTTCCTGTCACTTTCGACCCTGAAAAAGAAGCATCGACTTCAGACGGTGCCTCCGAGACGGTGATAAAAGCGGGCTCTAAGCCTCTTCTGGCGAATGGAATATCGTCATAGATCAGCCGTGAAACACTTGAAAAGAAAGAAACGCGCACAGAGGTTGAAGATTAATTAATTAATGACAAGGTGAAGGTGAGGCCGTAGACTAGACGTTGGAAGGTGCCTTGGCTACTTGGTTAAAGAAAGAGGTCGCTGACCCCC